>NW_004798533.1:11067-28307 GCF_000002075.1 Aplysia californica | reverse complement strand
TGTGTGTGTGTGTGTGAGGTGTCGTGTCTCGTTGTTTTATTCCACTCTCACACTTTCCAACTCACTATATTACCAAACAGGATGACAGGAGTCAGGTTCAAGCTCAAAGTAAGAGGATTTAGGTTTTGTTCTTTTTCTTTAAAGATTATGTGTATCGAATTCCCACCTTTTTTTAGCTACATCTTATTTTTTAAATTCTTCTTTTAAACCGTACAATGCTGTTGTCTAAGGCAAATGTTGTAATTTATTCCATGTTTGACTTTTCGCCTTGTTTGGTGGTGGTCATTCGATTATTTCTGGGTTTTGTTTTTTTGTTAGAGTTTACGTTTCTGCTCTGAACTTTCACAATATTTATCTCTAATCCCCACCTTTTTATTTTTAGCAGCATCTTATGTTTTCTTTTCCTTTTAAATCGTACAATACTGTAGTCTAAAGCAAGTATTGTAATTTATTCTATGTGTGATTTTATTGCCTTGTTTGGTGGTGGTCATTAGATTATTTCTGGGGGGGGGGGGGGGGGGGTGCCTTCCAGTATGCTTGTACCCGAAGTTTTTTTCCTCCCAACTTAGGGTTGTATGTTTTATGTCTGTAAAAAGAAAATTACTGAAACAAACTACTACCGTAATAGCTTTCTCTCGATCATAAGGAAGAATCAAAGACTTACACTGAATGACACTGCCCTCTATGTGAAGGTTTCGAGCTGGGAACCTAATGTATGAAAGGCGAATACTGTACCTCTAGATAACGAGAGACCCCTCCCCTGTACATTTTGATAAATAGCTGAACAGTGTCTTTAGAAAAGGGTGGCCATACTATGTACCATGTTGTGTGTAGAAGTAGAAGCTTTGACTTGACTGCCGATGTGAAACGCACCGATTGACCTTGATACACAACTTCACTGACGATCAATTAAATAATAAAATAGCTAAAATTGTCTTAAGGTCTCTTCCCTGTGAGCTACTTGGCTTATTTTGAGACGCTCATTCCGAATATGAAGTCATTTATAAGATGCAATAATTATTTTCAAAATTTTGCAACCTAAATTTAGTTTAAATCCTGCGCGGCGGCAAATTTTAAAAGTGATTCTATGCCACAGCGCGTCAAATTTGAACGTGTTCGCACGAAAAATATCTAGCAGCGCTTGATTACTCAACTGAGTCTCCAACTCCAAGCCATCGTCCAATTGTACAAATTTTGTAGTTACACCTAACGATTTATTGTATGATAGCTAGATCGTCCAGTTTTTGTACAATTTATCATGACATGTAACCAGGCCATAAGATACACCGTTCGTTTCCCTTATCTTGTTTTGATTTTACAGCAAATGTGATTTTGAATTATTATTAACTTCCAAATTTATACACCATATTACTTTTTCTTTTTAGTGACAGTTGGCTTGTTTCCAAAATCCAGAAATGCAAATTTTTATTCAGTTTATAATGCATTTATAGGCCATGTTGTTGTAGCTATTCATTAAAGAAATTAATGAGAGCCAGATAACATAATTATGACATTTGTACTTTTAAGTCTGAGTGTTCTAGCCTTATTTTCATGTCAACTCTAATTCTGAAACAGGTTTGATAATACAGGTTTTCACTACCGCAATTTTTACCTTTTTATTTTTTGTTGTCAATGGTAGGGTATACATGATCAAATCTTTCTGGGGGTCTCTCGTGGCGTAGAGGTTAAGGTGTTCGCCTTTCCTTCAAATGATCCAGGTTCGAATCCGGGTTTGGACGGAAACATTTTCCTCTCTAAATTTTCTCCTTTCACCTTCTCTTTTGCGCAGTGTTCTGTCGTCTGCTTTCGTCTCCACTTTCTGCCCCCATCCACTCTTCTCCTTTGCCCCCTCTTCCTGGTTTCTGACTCTTTCTGCAGCCTTTCTACTGCTGTTCCTTGGCTCCTTCTTACTACTGCTGTTTTTCTGCTGCACCCCTTACTACTGCTGTTTTTCTGCTGCACACCTGGTCTTCTGGTAAGAAAAGTCTACACCTAGCCTTCTTGGAGAAGGGTGAAAAATCTCGGAGGTCCTGTGTGCAATTTGCACACACATTAAAGATCCCTTGGTGGTCTAAAATCAATAAAAACGTAGGCTTTGGCCGCCACTCGGGCGAAATTCAAAATGTACTACCAACTTAAAATGTTAAATGTGTCCTGTGCGCTCACATGCATGACCTTATGCTGTTGCGAGCGCCGTAAAGTAAAACGCACCAAAAAAAAAAAAATTGCTGAGAGGTAACACATGCAAAAGCATGGACCACACTATTTAGATTTTTTGGTCAGTAAGCCTGGTTTCAGTTTGAATGTAGATATCTTGAGCATAAGTCATCTTTCCTTTTCTTTTTGCAGTGAATCCTTATAATATTTTTGGGCCTTTTCCTTTTATTGCCTTCCTGACTGGCTATCTCACAAGCCTATATTCTTTACCTATTAAATTTGCACTTTCATGCAAATGTCTTTAATAATAAACTTCGTCATGCAAAGCGTCCTGATAATCCTGTGCTTTCCTTTGTTCCCAGAATTCAATCCGTCACAACCTTTCTCTACATAGTCGCTTTATGCGCATTCAGAATGAGGGAACAGGGAAAAGCTCTTGGTGGGTCCTCAATCCAGACGCCAAACCTGGACGCACTCCTAGGAGGAGGGCGGGGAGTATGGAGACCAAAAGCTACGAAAAGAAAAGAGGACGGGTAAGGAAGAAGGTGGAAGCGCTTCGTGCCATGGAAAATGGCACTTTGTCTCCAGGTGGAAGTGAGGACTATCTGGACATGAGTTTTGGTGACTTCCGACCCAGAGCTAGCTCTAATGCCAGTAGTTGTGGTCGTCTGTCACCAATACACGCAGTGGCTGAGCCAGATCTCCATGACAACCAGGTCCCTCCCATGTCTCCCATCCCGTGGGGTGCGGAGGTGAGCAATTCTCCGACACTCTACCCAGCTGACGGCTACTCAGATCTAGTGGACTCCTTGGTGGACGGCATGAAACTTTCCACTCAAGACAATTCCATCAAGATGGAGGTGGTCTCAGGTATGAGAGACCCTTACTTATCGGGAGCCTCAAGAGAATTCAACAATCAACCTTCCACGTTCATGAGCGTGGAGCGTCAAGGCCTAGACAACCAATACTCTCATCTGCCAGCACCACCACCCTACCCAAAGCAGCAGCAGCAGGCACAACCTCAGTTGAACAGCCTGGAGTTCCCCCGGCAGAACTTCAGTCCGGGACTGCGGCTACAATGTAGGCCTAGCCCGGCCAACAACGCCTCAGGCACGTTCTCTCAGTCGGACATGTACAATGACTCTGTTCAAGACTTCAATGAGGGTGTCCTCATCAAACAGGAGCCTGATGGATTATCGCCCGTCGGCATGGGCCCTGGTAACACCCTTTCCATAAATACGCAGCAGCAGCAGCAACAGCTCAGCTCTCCGGACCGATCTCAGCAAGGTAGCCCAAGTTCTGGTGTCTTTGCCCACCTCAGCCCACAGCCCACAATGGTCAATGGACAGCCAGCGCTATCGCCCCTCACCTGCCAGGTGTCCCCTCAGCCACCTAACAGACTCATGTCCCCCCAACAGCAACAGCCCATCACAACGGCCTCGCTTCAGCAACAGCAAGCTCTGCTCCAAGCCACACAAGCCTCTATACTGCGGGAGGCTCTCACCCGCGGCCCGCCGGCCTACCGGTCACACACGGCCTCCACCCCGTCTCCCACTTTCTCGCCTGTGGCCAACATGTCCCCGCTGGCGGCCCCCTCCAGCAATGTGAACAGCGGCATGCTGGGCCTCAGCCCACACCACCAGCTGCGGAGTATCAGCGAGAACTACGCCGAGGGCCCACAACACATGGTGAACGGTTCAAGTCCTGGTGGTGATGGTGGCGGCATGATGGCAAACAATAATAACAACAACAATAATAACAACGGAGTTCCCTTAGACATTGATATTGATCTTATAGCAGGGTTGGATTATGATATGGATCAGGTTATAAAACAAGAGTTGTCTCTTGAAGGGAACTTGGACTTTAATTTTGACTCAGCCCCCACCTCAGTAGGACAAAATGTAGTACACTGAGGGAATTATTAGTAAAGAAAATATAACGGCTGAACGCTATCTTATATAGTGTTTCATCATCACCTCACTGCATCGACGCCTTCAACAGAGTTGTTGAGTACTAGTATGTCAGTGGTCTTCTGTATTAGACCATATGCGGTACTTTCCTCACCTTGTGAGTTTTGTAGGAATCTTTGCTCGTCAGGGATGGTGGTGGCCACATCGCCAGACGGTGAGATGGTTGTTGATGTATGTGACCTTAGGTGATGAGGTTGATTAAGGCTTCAAGCGTTTGCTAGGCCGGGTGATGATTAATGTGGTTGTTACTGCTTTGGAAACGTTTGTTCATTGGTATGGATTTTCAGAGCTCTCGTTTTCCTTTGTTTTGCCTTATAAGAAGAGGCTCCACCACATTCTACTTTCAGCAGTACAGCTTCAGGTGGTGTAAGTTTATTTGTAGTTTCAAAAGGTTTTGTTGAGGGCGAGAATGTTGTTGGAACACATCGTCTGCCTTTCAGGTTTTTTCCCCGTTGGGCGGTTGGCTTTGGAGGATTCATGCAGGCTACCATTTGTCATCCATAGTAATGACTTGACTAAAGTCGTCAAAACTGTGAGTTGCCTAGATGTATTCCATAAGCCTGTGGCCCTGTTATATTGAGTAAGGTCCATCTTAGTTTCCAGTTCTAGGGTGTGTGGCGGCTTTTATGCCCCAGATTGAACATTAAGTGTCCGAGTTTCTAAACCGTTTTTTTTTTTTTTAACTTTCACTACATCTAATATGCTGACATGGTGTCACAAAACTGCAGAGGAACTATGATGCCATCCATATATGTAGTCACAGTGAGTCACTCTGCTTATGTGGCTGAAATAGTGATGGCGATTTCGTGTTTACCCTAGTTCTGTGTTCACTTTCTCAGATTCTTACTCAAAATTATGTAAAATATTGTATAAAACTTGACCTCAGACTGAATGGAGACCATGAGATAAGGCAAATTGATGTGGTGTTTAGCAATTTATGTCACTTTGGATTAGTGGACATATTTGTCAGTTTTTCTACAGATCTAGAGGAAATATCTTCTAGTTTTTAGTGCTTCTTATCTCGAACTTTCTCAGGTAAAGAATACTTAGTTTGTAATGATATGAAGGATCAACTTGCCAAGACTTAACAAAGCTCCACTGGTCAAGCTGTCTGATAGAGGACTGTGTTGTTAATGACAAGGAGCTATGAACTGCCTCGTGGTTACTGTGCCATAAAGTATAGCGTTGTGCTGAAATAGCAATAGCTTTGTGTGCCAACTTCCCCTTGAGAAGTTGCACTTACTACTATAACAGTGACAAGACAGTGAACTTTTCAAATATTGCTGTTTTCTTATTTTAGAAAAACTGGTCAGAAATGCCATGTTGGAAAAGAGAAAGTAAAGTTTGATTATTTCATCACCTCATGAATGCAGTAGCACTCATAGTGGTTTACTTGGATACCAGAGGGTCAACTATGTCCATGGATCATTCTTTCAATTTTATTCAAAGTCATCGAGTTCGTCTCAGATATAATATAACAATTGTGCAGCAGTGTTTCAATGACCTCAGCTCTGGCATCATTCAGTGTGTCCAGCAGGATGTATTATTCTTGTAAAAAAAGAGGACATAGTGATGATAGTAGTGAAGTGAAGCACACAGCAACGGTCAGTACAGTCAACGGGTGATTGGTCGTTGTCATTTTCCTTCTCAAAGGTTCCTCAGTGTCATAAGTTTCACAGAAAATAATGATGGGCATAGTTGTGATCCCCATGTCATGTAGAGAACTGAAGCAACATTTTGTGGTTTTATATTTTTTGTAGTGAACCTCCTTACATGATCTATTGCTTCCTTTTCTAGAACCTGGTGTGAGGCCTTGTTGCAACTTTTGTACCACATCATGCTTGCCTGCTAGCCCAAGTCTGTATTTTGCTTGGTTTTTCTGGATGTGTTTGATGGATAGGTGGAACTGAGCGCCCTGCTTTTTAAGTCACCACTTTCTGCTAAAGCTCCCATCCCGGTTCAATTGAAGCTTGTGCTGTGCAGTATGATACTGTGAGAGCCATATGTATGATCAGTGTCTTTTTAAACTGTACATCATCTAACTAATGTCTGCTTAGGCTGGAACTGAACTTCGTTCTATCACTCGAGGTCTCGATATTTTACTGTCATTGATTTTGAAGTGGTGAGAACAATTACAATATAACATTTCTTTTATGGGTGCTTCTTGGGTTTCCTTTTTTTAGAAAAAAAAGCATATTAATTTATGAACCTGAAAAACTTGCATAATTATAACAAAGATGGAGCCCCAGAGATTCTGTAGTGTATTTTCTGCTGTAAACAAATTCAGCAGTTCTTCTCACTTTTATAAAATACTATACTTTGTTTAAAGTAGATCAGACAAAGTCATGTGGTTTGCATCTGTGATGATTACAGGGAGTTAAAAATTAAAAATTTAAGCATGAAGTGCAAGCTGTTGTCAATTGTAACTGCATCAACTTTTGTTTTAACGAGCTTCTGGAAAGTTGATTTTGCTTTCTAAGATAATTTGTTTTACGGGGTAAATATTGCTGTAATTGTAAAAATTGCTGCTGGTTTGTTGTTGGTCTCTTTTAATTTGTTTGAAGATTTGTAGTAGTTGGCATTTATGATGTGTAGCACGCATGTGTGTGTGTGTGAAGAATGGGCAAGTGTAAAGTACAACCCTTGTGCATTTATAAGCAATTGTAAATATTGTTTACAATAAACATTGGTCAGTGAACTTCATACTGGAGAAAGTTTTATGTGCTGAAAAAATTTTACTGATCAAATTGCTGAAGGAGGGCACTCAGTCTGATTGTATTGACAATGCTGTTATGACGATAATGTTTTACTATTTTACTTGGATGTTCTAACAAGTAAGATTAAGAAGCTCGATGTGAATTTGATCATGATCACTACATGACCCGGTTGTTGCTCACTTCTGTTGTTCTCACTCTCTACATTTCCATGTCTTGGATCATCTGGTATCTCTTGCTGGTTTCACCATATTTGTTATTTATTTTCTCTTCAGTTTCATGTGTCAATTTTTGTGTGGGGAGGGGGGGTATGGTTTGTCTATGTTGGTGACTATATATTATGGTGTGGGAGGGGCGTATGCTGCTGTTATCTTTTTGACTAAATGTGTAGTGGGGAAGGGCAGCCTTGGGAAAAAAAAGGGTGAAATACGCATGTGTGCGCATGAGTGTTGAGTCAAAGAATGTTACCGATTGTTTATATACAGTTTGTATAAGGCTAGGCCTCCTGCACTGCTGTTGACTGATCGATTTTAAATTCTTCCATTCTTTCCTACATATTGGACATGAGCCAGGCAAAAAATAAGCAAAATTCAATTCAAGAAAAGGAAGTCAATGAGTGTATTTTCACTGCAAACTACAAATTCATCTCTAGAGTTTGGTTGTGACGTTGCATGCTACATGTTGTGCATGTGGCCAGTATCCTTTATCTGTGTCGTAGGCTTGCACAGCATATAAAAGAGATAATAGTACTTTGATTAGCAGAATAGTCAGACTGAACTTACAGGGATGGTACGTGGGTATGGCTGTGGTTTGTTGACCTAATTGCCCCCAAAATTGCATAATTCTGTCTCGAGTCGGTAGAATATCTTTTTTCTCCAAGTTGTCTTGCTCGAGAGAATCTTCCTTCTGGTTAAAGACATTCTAAGTACATGCTGCAAAGTAGAACTTGTTACATGTTAGCTAATGAAACGTGAAGAAAATTGGAAGTTTGTACTATTCCTGTTTTGTCTGAGCATTTAATAATGTCTGAGTAGGCTGATTGAGAAGAGCTGATCTCTTGGGGGTTTTTAAGGACCGTGTACAATGATTGTAAATGTGGTATTCCCCCATCAAGACTATTTCAGAGTATTTAGGAAGGTGTAGGCTGCTTGACCCACCCTGTCAGTGCTAACGGGAGCTGTTTTAAAGGATACATCCCAGACAAATAATGAAGCTGACAAAGATTTCCTCAATTGACTCACACCATCTACATGAAAGCCGTAAAGTCCTATTTTACTAGTACACTTCAGGGCTAGTGTGATTGCTTATTGGTTTGGTTGTTTTTTTTCCGAAGCATAATTAGTAGATTCCGGTTGAAATAAGTGAGAAAGCATAATGATTAGTACTATATCTCTATCAGGGACACATTTATTATAATGAAAGAAAGTTTACCTTGTTTGAAGTTATTACTTCCTTCATCTTCATGGTTTTTTCTCTTGTAGTGAAAGGCAAGGCTTTATGGGGGCATTTTGATATATTTTTATATATTCCTGTTTGTTTATTTCTTCTGTTAATCATATCCAGTTCATTTTAAATATTTTTGAAAGAGTACTGTTTGCAAAGTCGGACTACTTTATCAATTTTTGAAATGAAAACCTGTTTTGGTCTGCTTGTCTCTTTGTAATAAGAGTAATTGTAGAAGAAAAATTCTCCAGGGAGGATGTTGATTGTGAGACTGAAGCAGTTTTAGCCTGCTGTTGTCAAAACAGTGTGTTCAGTGATTCACGTGAGTGTATACTTGATGGCATAACGGTACAAAATTTAGTTTCATGACTAAGTTTAGATTATTCCATCCTTTGATGGTTCAGAGGTTTAGAGATTTTATCGTGGAGCCTGATCAGTGCAGCGTTTGTATTTACTGACAACAATATTGTTCGATTGTTACATAACTTAAAAGGGGGGGGGGTGGAGAAAAGATAGAGTCCTCTAATTGTATAAAAGTAACAATTAAATTAATTCATCTGCAGTAATATTAAAGCCTTATATGTCCTTTGAAGGAGGAAAGATGAGGTAGGGTTTTTTTTTTTACCCCTGGGAACTTTATTTTTAATTGATAAGGTTTTGTTTTACCACACAAGTGGGAACCCCTGTTTTCTTTAAAGATAAAATCAGGATGGTTATAAATAGATTAATGAAAAAGTTTCTACTAGCAATCTAAGTAGGAGTTACTTCATTTATGAAAACATTTCCAATTTAAATCAAAGGGAAGTCAAATGTATGGTGGTTTGTTATTATAGTAGTATGTTATCATTAGAGTATGCTTTTTGGTCTCTTTAGTATTTTCTTTATCCAAAAGATTGTTTTGAAAGTTATTTTTCCGTTTTCTCGCACACATGCTGCTGTTCCTCAGTATTGTGTTATTGACTTGATTGAGTGTGGTTTTATAGGATTGAAAGAATTTACTCTTACTGGATATTTAAGTTTTCAATTAAGTCTCAGCTCCATAACATCTGTGGCCTAATCAGGAAATCATTTTCATTGAATTGATGAGTCTGTTATGAGTGCGTATTTGTTAACACTATGGCTGGAACCATTCATCATAGTGTGTCTAGGATTCAACAACTGCGGAGGTTTTTGTTTTCGTTTTTTTTCCATTTTATGGGCTGTTGTAAGCCCCGCCCTGTCGTTTTGCATTTTGATAATATAATACATGATGTGATTGCTTTCAAAATGTTTGATGGATGATGACCTTGCATTTTTATTTTCCCCCTTAAAGTTACTTTATTAATAGAATTGTGTGGTTGTGCACAAATGCATTACTGTATCATGTTGTACAAATAGTCTTTTTGTGTATTACTTCTGTGGTTATTGGAACCGGTGCATTCAGTGCATTTTTGTTTGAAAAATGCTGTGCTTTGTACATTCATGTAGTCTCCATAAGTACGTACATATTGTGTTCATCAAGAGTCTGTCATGTGGAAAACGCTTCCATCAGCTCATTTTGCTTCAATGGTTGTTTTGTCTTTTGAGTTTGGTTGTTTAAAGTCATCCCCCACCAATGAATGTCACCATGGACAACATTTGCTCCCTCTGTCATGTGCCGTGTCTTGAGGAAGTTGCTTTACAAGCAGGACCACAGCTGTGCTTACAAATAATGCAGGAATCTGTACATATTGCTTCAAAGACGTTTGCTTCTCCTCACTCTGGACAGAAATGACAGTCTTGCGAATTGCTGACATGTATTATAAATAAAAACAGTCTGAATGATGAGTAAGCTCTGTAAAAAGTTTTGTTGTTGTTGTTGTTGTTCACTTCAGGTTTTTACTGTGTTTCTAAATGCCAGTTCACGGGTGATACAGGGGAAAGATGATGAAGCCTGAGGATGCTGTTTTCTGTTTTCATGGCTTTCAGTTTTTATCAAATGTAAAAAAAATGTGTAATACTGACCGTCACCAGTTGTTTGTGGCATTTCTTCATTGTTGTTGCCACCCACAAAGTGTCTTCTCAACACTTCATACTGGACTATATAGGGCTTGTGATATGTATCATAGATGAATTCTAATGGAAGGCTTTGCTCATCTCTTTGTTCTCATATTCTCAATTATTTCCTGAGTTGCGGAAGGCAGAAATCAAATAGTTCTTTTTGAAAAGTTTGTTTTAGCCCAAGTTGCTCTCTCTTCTTTTATTTGTCGACTTTCCAGTTCACTCAAGAGCGGTAATGTGCCTGGCATTCCATCTACTTATTTTTAATTTTTTTTTTTTTTTTTTCAGAAATAAGGGATTGTGAATTTGTCCGAAAAAGCAGAGGAAGTTAAGAGCCGCACTCTAAAATTATTAAAATAGCTTGTTTGCTGAAAAGCTATTGGACTGCTCAGTGTAAGATTCCTGTCATACGTCAGTGTTCAATATAATGGCTTATGGTTGAGTCTTACACTAAGCAGTCAAAATTATGTTGTTTCTGATCACATTTCAAATTTCATTACATGTAAGTCTCACTTAATATAAAGCAAATCAGTTTTTTATAACTTAAGTGTTTGTTGGGGTTTTTTTTATATTGGGAAAAAATATAGGGGGGTGCTGTTTTAGCCTATTTTCTTTAACTAGGCAAAATTGTATTGTTTTCAGGGTTATGGAGATTACTCTGTACATTTGATTTCGTTCTGTCTGTAGAAATTTTTACCTTGGATCAACAGTCTGACAGTGACATCGGATATACTTATCCACACCCTCAGTTTGTGTGTACCTGAAATGTTTTCTTTCTTTTGTAAACCTAATTGTCTTTCTTTCTATTGCTAAGTTTCCTACATTTCTTGTCCAAAATATTGATCGCATAGTTTTTGGGGTTTCAGAGTTGAACTGTCAGGGCATTTCTGCATTGAACCTCATTGTAGAAATCAGTTCTCTTTTAATTATCTTGCTAACATTCTCCAACTCTCCAGAACTTTCTGTGTGGCACAGTAAAAAGTAGCACGGTAGTTGAGACTTTGGGGGGGGGGGGGGGGGGGGGGGAATGGATAAATGGTCAAATGGAAAGAGTAAGTAGAATGGAGAAGTAAAGTTTTGATACATTCGTTGAGTTGTCCAGGGTTTTAGATGCTTTATTTTCTTTTTCATTTTTCTAGCTTCCAAGAGTGAGTGTCAGAACTAGTTGTTACTGCACTAGATCTGCACTATTTCACTTTGGCTCTCTCTGAATTGATTGAGCCAGCAGCAGGTTCACTGTGCCTTGTTCAGTGTCTCTATCAACACCATTTGTCAGATAACCACAGACATTTGAGAAGAAAAAAAAGATTTTAAGCGACCTTGATTTGACCTCCAGACATTGACAACACTAATGAGACACTGTCGCTCATATCACAACACAGCACCCACCCTGATGGTGTGAAAATCCACAGTGTTTCTGTCAGCATGTTATGTGATGTCCTTTGACTAGATGCTGTTGCCTTCTTTATTTAAAAACAAGTTTATCTGCTGGAGGTTTTTTTTTTCCAATGCAGTCTTAATCGTCGTCATTGTTTCCTCCTTCCCCCAATCTGTGTTCCTGAACTGTTTGTAGCTTAGATATGTCTCCTGGCCAGCTCTGACTGATTAGATTGCACAAATATATGCCCTGATAAAATGCGTTCAGTGTACTTCACATCACTTTAAAAGTGCGAGGGTCCATTAGTTAGTTAATGGAGGGTTGGAGGGTACCACTATTAGGTCTAACCTCTTTGCTTTTTAAAACTTCTCAACTTTTCTTTGTGTGTGTCTGTCTTATTCTTTCCGTACGCTAAGTGACCATCAGTGTGTTGATGTGCTGCTGTTTACTCATAATCATCACTTAAAAAGTGAAAGGGTCCATTAGCTGCTGTGTATGTAGGTTTTTAAAAAATTCTTGTTCTTCTTGTATGTTCCCCCCCTCCTAGATCTCAGGAATCTTTGACGTTAACATTTTATTGGTGCACATTGTTTTATTATTCAGAATGAAGAGAAATCTTTGGTGTTTGTCTAGAAGTTTCCTAAATGCTAGAATGGCTAGATGTAGGGAATAAAACTTATTTCAACTAGATTATTAGTTTGGGAGTCAGGCTTGTAGTACTTGTAGTCATTACTGAGCTAAGCTGTGGTTGCACTGTCACTCCAAGTTTTGATGCAGTAATGCCTCTGGAATTCTCAGTGTTGGTTTCAATTGTCTCAGTTTGGCTTTCTGAATTGGATACCACCCAACATACAGTGTGAGTATATCGTTTAATTATGACCTCGTGTTCATCCATTTTATCCAATGATTTTCATTAAATTAAATGATAAAGTCTGCAAGGACTGGCATCTATGGAGTAATGGTTAGGCTGTCTGCTGTCCCACATGTGATGATGGTTTGCCTTTTGGAATTCTGTTTTCCTCTCTTTTAGTGTCAAAGCAGTCCGCCTCTTTAAATAACCTTAATTGTGTCAGTGAGAATACAACAGATAAAATCAGTAGCATGAAAAGTGTCCAACCCCATTTGGACTTACTGGAAGAAAAAAGTGGATTTCTGGGTGTTATGAAGACAGAGGAAGGGGGGGGGGGGTTGTAATTTTTATTTGAGGCATCTTGCACTTCAAACAGAGGAGAAAATTTTGGCTATAACGAGGATTAGTTTTCAATGGTTTTAATTTTGTCTTTGTTTAATTACTGATAGAGAGCAGTTGCGAGCGCCGTAAAACCTCTGCTAAATAAAAATAATACTAATTGAGAAGATTGTTGGTTCTAAGTTGTGTCTTTCTTTGCTTTCTGCCTATGTGGAAGTGGTTACTTCTGGTTTGGATCTTATTTCACATCACCTGTTCAGATATGTTGCCTTTGCCACTCACATAGACATGAAAGGAGACTAGCGCCCTCATTTTCTTTTAACTTTGTTCTTCTTAAACTTTCCCTCTTTTGCTTGTCTTTCTGTCTTTTTTCCTAACACTAAATGACTATCCTTCTTCCCTCGCTTCATTGCCCCTGTGTGAGGTCATTGGTGCCATACACACTCCTGACTTTATCATTTCAACCACAAGAACTAAACGCGGGTATATAGTGCCAATGGTTGGACTTCCTTCTTTACTCTCCATCCTTCTGTTATTTTTTGCTTGTTGACGTTGACTCCTATCCTTCCCCCCTACACTACATTGTTGTGTAATAGTGTTGCTGTGCTTTTCTTTTTATTCGGACCTAACAATAACCTGAAGGGGATCAGGGACTGACTTGTTAATGATGGCATCAGCACTTGTGTTCATCTCTTGGCATATCATTCAGTTTTTGTATCAGAGTCATGTTCTTTATGCTAAATTATCTGCAGATTTATTTGTGACACGTTTTTGTTTGTCGTTTTTGTTTTCCTTAGCAAGTTGTTTGTTTCTGTGCTGCAATGTGTCTATCATGTGTGTGTGTGTTTTTGTGGTGTAAGAATATCGATGGTGTCGGGCACAGTTGGGCCATCTCCCTAGGAGCCTAATTTTACTGGAAAGGCGAGAGAAGCTATGAAATTAAAACTGTCGAAGACCGTTTTAACTCAAAATGTCATTTGGATGTTTCATGATTTCTTATTCTATTTGAATTTTTACACCATTTATTTGAGATGATGTAATTGACCCTACTTTACAGCTTGGTAAAAAGATCAGGTTTGGGAAAAGTGTGGAGATTTCCTATTGGGGGCCGTCACCATGGATGTGTTGTGGTTGTAACTTGAAAATGTTGAAATGATATGTCAGTGTGGAGGTCTCTCAGGTAACTGCTCTCTCATCAAATCTTTCTCATGGCTGGTCTGTGTCACAGAGATTGTGTTCTATCATCACAAGGTGGCTTTTCACATAATGTCAAGTACAAAGAAATAATTCATATTACAACATTTCTGTCCTTCCATTTCTCAGCTTACAATGGGCTACTGTCTAGATTTGTATGTCTGTATGAGAAAAGAATATGGTACCCTTGTGGTTTGGTCTACTCTTTTTCTGCTGTGCTGTATGTTGTTAGGTTTGATGATAAGTCGTGCATTTTTTTTTCCACACACATATTTGTCAGCATTGTTGTATGGCCACAGGACAAGAAATGTACGTGTACCCTGATGTTTAAACAAAACCTTTTTTTAAAAATTCTTTCTTCGCTCAAGACTGGAGCTCCTCCAGTAGTAGTAAGCTTTACAGTAAGTGTTGCAATGAGACAAAATGGGTCACATGTCGCTTTAAACCGATTCAAGATATTGGACACAAAAATTGATTTTCTCAAAGCTGTGTTTCTGATGACACACATCTTGTCTCGCGCGCCCTCCCCCCCCCCCCCCCCCCCCCCCGGAAAAAAATGGCTATGGTTCTACAACCAAAGCAGCTGGATTTATGTTGTTTTCACCCACTTTTAAGGCTTGGACATATCTTCACTTTGATACTGCCTATAGTGTTATATTGCCAAAATGTGACATGTGTGACTTATTTTATCTTATTGCTACACACAATATTAAGATTGTAGTGTGGAGCGGTCTCTGTGCTGAACTGCCTGGCTTTGTCTCATCATTGGCTACCTCACACCCAGATTTCTCTCTCCTAATCTTCTTGAGTGCCTTCAGAAAAGACAAATCGCCAACAACTGGGTTGGGTTGTGTGGGTTTTTCGCCCCCCCGTTTCCCAGAAGTCATCGTCGTTGTCGTTGCTGCATCTCTCTCATCTTTGTGTTGTCGTAAAAACAAACGTGTGATTTGTCATCATCAGTGTGTGTCATAATTTTAATTATTTTTCTTCTTAATTATTGTTCTGGATTGTTGGGGGGTTTTTCTTGACAAATACTTTAATGATAGCACTATTCTCCTCTTCCTCCTCCATTCTTCTTGACATTTAAGCATACAAAACGTCAAAACTTACACCAATAATCCTCCTCCTCCTCCTCCTTTGTCCTCCAAATGGCTAGGGGGGCGCCACTGACCTGTTCAGATTTTTCTAGTCTTTCCCTCTGTTATTTCTGACTGTCAGCCTGACCGTCTTCTTCTGTCCTGGCACTCGCACTAAATGACCACTATTGTGTCGATGTGCTTTTCTTTACTCTTTACTCTAACACAAACAACATGAAAATCCTCCTCACAGTCCCTAGTTTGTCCTGTAGATTGGCTTTTCTTGCTCTTTGCTAAGACTAAGACGCAATACAAAGGCCTTGGTTAAATTGGCTTTTTCTGCTCTTTGCTAAGACTAAGACACAATACAAAGGCTTTGGTTCATCTTGGCCCTGGAGTTGTTCTCATCCTTATCAGAAACGCCACACTGGTTGGGTTTCTCCACCCCCCACCCCCTCCTCCATCCTCCCTTTTCAATCATCATCACATCCTATTTTTAGAAAAATATTTTTGTTTTGTTTATTTGTTTTTCTTCATCTTTATGTTTTCTTCATTTGATTGTTTCAATTCCTGTGTTGCATTGGACATGATTATTCATTACTCGCTATTAAACATAATACAACAAAGTGATCAATGCCTTGGAGTGGTTAACATTGTGTGTGTATGTGTGAGAGAGAGAGAGAGAGAGAGGAGTTGCGTGTTGTAACTTTCCTTAAAACTTGGACACTGCACGATACCCCAGAATTACAAAGTTCTGTCTGACATTTTTGGCCGTTTTGAGTTGCTAAAAACCATGAGGTCAGACACCAAATGTTTTATCTGCTTTAGCAAAATCGTAAAGAATTCGGAGTCATCATCAAGATGTTCAAAGAATTGCTTTCGCAAAAGCTTGGCATATCTGAAACTCGAGAATTTTTATGTAAAATTTCTCAAAACTTGGTATTGAGCAGATTTATCTTTATAATTCATGGGTAGCGAGTTGGAACTATTCAAAGTCAAAGACAGAGCGTGCACTAGCCAAAGGGCGTGCCGTTAACTCGGTTGATATCATACTGGACTGGTGCGGATGGCTCTGGTTTGAATTCCCAAATGGGGTGTTCTTGAGCTTGGGTTTTCTGGTGAGGTTTCCATGCTCTTCGCCCACTTGATTGGGTATATCAAGAGATGGCGTTAAAGTCGGAGGTCCTGCCACTGAAATGGCCTTACAGAGTTGAGAATGGGCTAAAACCATGGCGTTCTTTACTAACACGCTAAGGCTAAAACCAATTCAATTACGTGCCTCTCAATGGGATGAAGTCTTCAAACTGTAAAGAAAAAGTCCAGCGCCTTATTGTCTGGAAACTGGACGTACGAGCTAAAGATGGGACTTTACGTGGTCTGGGGTGGACACCCTGTCACATTGTCATGGTGGTGGATGCAGTTTGCTGTATGCATCGTCTTTCCGAGCCGAGCTTATTTGGGAGGTGGGGGGGGGGGGGGCGCCATTGGCAGATCCTACTTCTTTTCGGTCTATGAATTGTTTCTGTTGAAGAATTCGTCTGAGACAAGGACTTCATTTACCTGGAATCGAACTCGGTTTCTTTGTCTGCAAAGCGAACCATCTTAATAAAGACATGCATTTATTTGCTTGTTGCAGAAAGGAGACTGATTTGCTTAGTCTTACGTAGAGACGTACACTACAACTGCGAGGTCTATACCTTACGTGTGCGAAATTGTGTTGATTTGACGCCCCTTGCAATACTTTACTAGGTTATTTAAGAGGCAAGACCTCCGAAATTAACGTCCATCTCCGATGGGACCGAGCCAAATAAGAAAACCTGTGTAAAGTGCCTTTCCCAAGGACAAACGCCGGACCGAGCTCTCACTCCAGCCTCGAACCCCCGAACCTGCCTTCTCACAATTGCAAGTCCGTATCCTAACCACTAGACTGTCGAACCCACCACCAATTGTATGAGTAAAGTAAAGAGGAGCACATCGACACAAATAATGTGGTAATTAATTAAGTGCAGGGAAAAATAAACACAGATAGACAGGAGATAATATTAGAGGGAAAGAACGAAAGTAGGATCTACTGCACAGTGGCGCCCTCTAACATCTGAC
>NW_004798533.1:7440-9768 GCF_000002075.1 Aplysia californica | reverse complement strand
ATAAACAGAAATTCACATGATCACATACACACAAACACATACACACACACACACACACACACACACACACACACACACACACACACACACACACACGTGTCTGCACACGCGAACGCACAGACAGTAGACAGAGAACCCGACACTCGCTGCTGCTGCAGCTGGGGCTCGGAGAAGTGTGTCAGTCAGTGTAGTAATCCAACAGAACGCAACACGACCCCTGTTCCAATCTTCCACGCCATCTACACACGAGGCCAAGATCAGAATTCAAAGTCAACAGACCGTGGCTTTAAGGAAATTGATTTTCGTCGGCAGGCTGTTCAAATGCACGAAGCCCAGAAAGCAAACGTATACAGGAGAGATATAATTTTTTTAAAAAATCTTAAAACAGTTGTACTAGATGTTGGAGGCTTGCATGCAAATGCAATACAAACTCTTGGCTCAAACTTTTGCGCTGGAAAAAATATTTATCCACAAGAGCTTAGACAACATTATGAATGTAGTTTATATATTCTTCTTATACAATATCTCTCTCCTTGTAACGTAGTCTCAATCTTACTGCCTGTCTTCATCGTTTAGATCACGTCTTTCTAGATCATGTGAGGGTGCGGTGGCAGAGCGGTATTAGTGCGCTCGTCTCCGAAGTGGAAAGTCAGGGTTCGAGCCTCGGTTCGGACACGGATTTTTTTCGCTCCCTCCTGCCCACCCAGCAGTAACGGGTACTTGACTTCGAGTTTGGGAAGTAAAGACGACGTGGAAAGGAACTGGCCACCCTCCGAAGGCCCTTGAAGTTGTCTGACTAACGACAAGGCAATCCCCAATGTCCGGATCGGATGCAGAAACAACTTTCTACTAGATTATGCATTAATTTTTTCCTTGCTTTTTTTACGTTTAGAATTTAATGTTTCATTCTGTTAACACTTGTACCTAAATCATTTAGAATTTGAATTTCAACGAAATTTTTTTTCTTTTCTGCTCATGTAACCGATACCACAGACCAAGAAACTGCAATTATCATTTTTTAAAATAAAAATGTTTGGACGTTGAAAATTTTAACAGCTAGCCAACATTTTGTTCCTTTGCAGGATCATACACCAAGGCCAACAGCAGCTGTTGTGTATCTTGGAGGGGATACCCACACAGTTAATGCAACTACACACAGAGTAGAGGTCTGGATATAAAAGTATCATTAATTTATCATTACTATTTGCGAGTGAACATGGTTTGACATATTTTTTGTACTTTTTATAGTAACGTTTTACACGCCCCAATCAACACTTATTTTATCATTTATTAGTTTGAGCTGCTTCGGTCCTGCCTGTCAGAGCCAATTAAGCCTGTATGAAAGGGAAACCGCACCCAAACAGACAGACAGATAGACAGACAGACAAACAGACAAGCAGCCGACAGGCAGACTCCATAAAAAAAAAAAAACTTGCTCTCATGGGAGAGAATGGAACCCCAGTCTTCTGGATGCAAAAGTGAAGAAGAGCCTAGATCTAACAACACAAGGACAATAGATGAATGATAGGTGAAAGAAGGAGCAAACCACAACAGAGCAACCCGCCAACCACCCACAGCCTTACTCCATCTCGGCAGCAAACGGCGTTTAAAAAAAAATCGTTCCGATGTGCTTCCTTCTCTTTACTCAACCACACTTGATTGTGGCCGTTGGCGGTGATCTAGTGTGGTTTACTCCTTCCTTTCTATCATACATCTATCGTTATTATCACCCCTCCTTAATGTTTGTGTTTATTACTCCCTTGTAACACCTCTACGCTTCGGCACTTATATGATCTGACTGTGTTGCAAATGCCTTAAAACACATAGTAAAACTAAACAACAACACTTCACGCGGTCGTCGGCTGTCTATTTAAATAATGCACTAAGCTCAGAAACCAGAATTTCACAGGGGAGATTTTTAAAAAAATAGATCTCATTCTTTTAACAATTATTGTAGGCTACCCACTTTAGGCATATCTATTTTTTTTACCCTTTTTTCAGCATTTAGAAGTTGAATTTCGATGAAATACTTCCTTAGCACATGTAAGCGATATACCGAAGAGGAAGTAACTGCAATTTGAAAATAGATAAAATAAATATTCTGGGCTTTAGTACATTTATCTATCAGCTGACTGACGCTTAATTGCTCGAGGCGAACGGTTCAGCGTGTGATGTTTGTTTGGGTTGTGTTTTTTTTTGGTGTTTTTTTTTTTATCTGTTTGTTGTTGGTGGGTTTTTTTGTTTTTTTTTGGGGGGGGGGTGGTTTTTGTTTGTTTTGTTTTGTTTTTTCCTGACAAACTCGGAAGACATCACGATGGTAATCAAGAC
>NW_004798533.1:3763-5265 GCF_000002075.1 Aplysia californica | reverse complement strand
ATAAAAAACAGTAATAAGACGAAAGGCATGGCAAGGCTTACGACCTTACACCAGCGCGAAGGACGCCCTCCAACCACCCGCGAAATTAAGATTGACCCCGGATCAACTGTTCCTGGTATTATAGATCAAAGGGCCAGGTCCTGGTTTCCATTACGCAGTGAGACTGGCTCGGCCCCACTCGACTCGATCGGATTATATGTATGTGTGTACATTATATATTAAGAGTCAGTGAACCATGAACGAAATGTTCATGCTCATTAGCCGTACATTACGTAGCGGGCTATTTGTAGGTAGGCTGAGGCTAGCCAGCAGGATCTCGAGTCTTTCCAGCTCTATGAGCAGATACGTAATTATTAACATGAGGTCATGATCAGAACACGGCGCTTATTCGCAGATGTTGCAGAATAAACATTTGCCTCCTGTCGCCTCGAATGTAGTTGTTGGTTGTTTTTTTTATTTGCAGATGTGAACATGGGTCTTCGTACCAACTAATATAATAAGGAGATTATTTTTCGACGATCGATGTCATCGACGCTGATGGAGTGAGTGAAGGCCAACACGCTATGTGATAGTGGTTCTAGCTTATAGCGTCAAGGACAAGAGCTTGTTTATTCGAACTGTTTCAATTCGGACGTTGATATTTATTTATTTTTTTATTTTTTTTATATTAAAAAAATGTTTTTTTTGGGGTTTTTTTGGGGGAGGGTCTTTCTTTCTTTGTTGTTGTTGTTTGCTTGTTTGTTTATTTGTTTATTTTTTGGATTAAAGATTGTTGGGGTTTTTTTTTCAAGGCGGGGCCTCCTTCCACAAAGACGTTCACAGAGGAAAATTATTCCTATCTGTTGTATTATATCACGCTTGACGAGCGGGTGGTTGGCAGGTGCTCTGGTGTGGTTTGATCCTTCTTTCCTATCAAACATCTATCGTCCAGATCTCTCCTCCTTCTTTTTTTATAATAGTTACTCTCTTGTAACACCTCTAATCTTCGGCACTTATATGACCTTATTGTGTTGCAAGTGCCGTAAAACTTTTACTAAAGACGCTTGATGAGCGGATGGTTGGAGGGCGTCACGGGTCCGGTTGAGGTACCACTTTTTCACTTTAGCTCTGTTGTTTCTGTCTGCCTTATTTTTTTCCACAGAACTAAATGACTATTTATTATCTGATTCTCTCTATTCAAACTCCAGCATTCCAGCATTCAGCGAGGGTCACTTTCTTCTTTATAGGTTATTTATAAAAGCATTGTGTTTCGTCTGTGGACCATGAGGAATATTGAATGTACATTAAGTTTGTTCGTTGATTTTGGCGAATAAACGTCTCCTTGCCCTAAAAGTGCATTTCATAAGGTTATACTGTGTGCACTGGGGTCATTAGTGGGGACTTTGTTTGTGGTAGATCTACCTCTATCTTAGACGAGCGCCTCATAATAATAGTAGTAGTAGTAGTAGTAGTAGTAGTAGTAGTAGTAGTAGTAGTAGTAGTAGTAGTAGTAGTAGTAGTAG
>NW_004798532.1:144425-146427 GCF_000002075.1 Aplysia californica | reverse complement strand
TATATTTTACCCTCCCCAGGTGAACAGTTTTGTGGGAGCCTTCCACGATGCTGTGATCCTGTACGCCCTAGCTCTGAACGAGACGATAGAGGCAGGGGGCAGTGTCACCGATGGCCACGAGATCACCAAACGGATGTGGAACAGGACTTTCCAGGGTGAGTACGTTTGGAGAGGAAGTGCATTCGAGGCAAATAGAGGGGGATACAAGAGGGGAGAAGAGGGAAGGAGAGGGGAGAAGATGGGATAAATAAATGATATTGGATGAGATTCAAATATAGAGAGAGGAGAGAGAGAGGGGGGGGGGGAGTAGTAGTGTCACTGGTGGCCATGAGATCCACAAACGTATGTGGAACAGGACTTTTCAGGGTGATTACGATGGGAGGATGATGCAACAACAACAGCATCATCATCAACAACAACAATAACAATAACAACAACAACAACATCATCAACATCAACAATAACAAGTGACGTAAAACTCGTACTAAAACGAAAAACTCAGACTGATTTTACTAAAAATTAAATAGATTTTTAAAAAATAATAAAATTAAGCACTATATGTTTCACTGACGCCATGGTATCAATACTTTTCCCAGGTATCACGGGTACAGTGAGTATCGATGAAAACGGGGATCGAAACGCCGATTACTCTCTCCTGGATATGAACCCCGAGACGCATAAGTTTGAGGTAAGTTTAAGAGGGTAATCGATAGACCCATAATTTGTGCATAATGTGTTTCTCTTTGCGATTCTCTTATTCATCGGATCCCCCCCCCTTCCATCTATCTTTTCCTCGTGGGTGGTTGGTGGGTGCTCTAGTGTGGTTTATTGCTTCTTCTTTCCTATCAAACATCTATCGTCTTTATCTCCCCTCCTTCTTTTTTGTTTGTGTTACTCTCTTGTAACACCTCAAATCTTTGCCAATTATAATAATGACGTTATTGTGTTGCGAGTGCCGTAAAACACTTACTAAAACTAAAACTATCTATTGTTCCTTCCTATTTTCTTCCCCTCAATCCTTTTATTATTTTTTAAAAACTTTATTCCTTCTTTTCTACCATCCTTCTTTCTTACCTTCATTCTGTCTGTGCTCTCTTCTTTCATTGTTTTCTTGCTTTAATCGTTCCTTTCTTTGTCCCTACAATTCTTCTCTTCTTCCTTGGTTTCATTCTTCATTCCTCATTCCATTCATATTTTCTCTTCCATCTTTCTTTCCTTACTTCTTTTTTTTCCTTTCGTTTTTCCGGTTTCCTTCTTTTTTCGTTTGTTCCGTTTTCCTTGTTTCTTTTCTTCCTTCTTCCCTCTCTTCCTTCTTCCTTATCTTCCCTCTTTCCTCTCTCCCTCCGTTCCTGTCACCCTTCTTCCCTTTCTCACGTCTTTCCTGTCATCTTTCTTCCCTTTCTCAGGTCTTTCCTGTCTTCCTCCTGTCTTCTCTCCTTCCTTTCCTCTCTTCCTTCTTTCCTGTCTTCCTCCTGTCCTCTCTCCGTCCTTTCCTCTCTTCCTTCTTTCCTTTCTGCCTCCTATCCTCTCTCCCTCCTTTCCTCTCTTTCTCCTTTCCTCTCTTCCTCCTTTCCTCTCTCCCTCCTTTCCTCTCTTCCTTCTTTCCTCTCTTCCTCCTTTCCTCTCTCCCTCCTTTCCTCTCTCCCTCCTTTCCTCTCTTCCTTCTTTCCGTTCTTCCTCCCTCTCCTTTCTACCTCATCCCCGTTCCTTCCCCCACTCAAGCCAGCCCACAGAACCAGTAACCAGAATTCGCACCAAGTGAAAAAACACACATGCCCTGACCAATCCGATCCCTTAAGACGGCGGCCATTGATTATGAGGGAAGAAGGGGGATCACTCCGGGAACACAAAGTCTCCATTCGGAGTTCTGGCGGAGTTATCTCCCCGCCAAATCTGATGAAAGTGAACAGTGAAGATCGATGGAAATGGAAGGGAAAATTGTTGACCTGTGGTCCCAGTTCGCTCCCCTCCCCCTCTCCTCCCTCCCCATCCCCCCTCCCCC
>NW_004798532.1:142579-144059 GCF_000002075.1 Aplysia californica | reverse complement strand
TTTTTAAATTTATTTTTCGTGTGTTTGTTTGTTGTGCTTTAGTTTGTGTTGTATTTTAAATTTCTTTTTCGAGTGTTTGTTGGATTGTTGTTTTTGTTATTGTTGGTGTTATTTTTAACTTCTTTTTCTATTGTTTATTGGTTATTGTTGTTGCAGCCGTTGTTGTTATCATTTCTTTTATATTGTTTGTTGTTTTATCATTTTTGTTGTTGCTGGGTTGTTTGTTTTTTTTGTTATTCCTTTTTTATGTTTTGATGTTTGTGGTTGGCGTGTGCTCTGTCTGACATCTATCATCCTTATCTCTCCCGTCTCCTATGTGTTTGTTATTCTCTTGTAACACCTTTAATCTTCGGCACTTATGTGACCTTAATGTGTTGCAGAGGCCATAAAACTCTTACTAAATAAAGCTAAAAACGTGGGTGGTTGGCGGGTGCTCTGGTGGGGTTTGCTTCTTCTTTCCTGTCAAACATCTATCGTCCTTATCTCCCCTTCATCTTTTTATGTTTGTTACTCTCTTGTAACACCTCTAATCTTCTGGCGCTCATATGACCTTATGCAGTTGCGAGCGCCGAAAAACCTCTACTAAACTAAAAAGCTAAAAACTATTTCGTTTACAACGAGTACACGCCTATCCCTTTACAATCACTGTCATCATTCACAATCATTATTTCACAATCCTGACAGCACTTTACAATCCTCCGTCAGTGAGTGGTTGGCGGGTGCTCTGGTGTGGTTTGCTTCTTCTTTCCTATCAAACATCTATTGTCCTTCTCTCCCCTCCTCCTTTTTTGTGTTTGTTACTCTCTTGTAACACCTCTTATCTTCGGCACTTATATGACCTTATTGTGTCGCAAGGGTCGTAAAACTCTTACTAAAACTAAAACTAAACAATTATTTTTTACAATCGTTCTTTCACAATCCCAATCCTACTTTACAATCCTCTCTCCCCAGGTGGTAGCCGATTATTTCGGCAACAAGCGAGAGTACACACCAGTCCCTTCACAATCATTGTTATATTTGTACAATCATTCTTTTACAATCCTGAGGCTTCTTTACAATCATTATTTCTCAATCAATAATTTACAATTTCACAATCCTGACGGTACTTTACAATCCTCCTCTCTCGCCAGGTGGTAGCCTACTATTTTGGCAACAAGCTAGAGTACACACCTGTCCCTTTACAATCGGAACCGTCTTACAATCGTTATTTTACAGTCCTGGCGTTACTCTACAATCATTACTTTACAGTCTTGACGCTTTTTACAATCATTATTTTTACAATCAATTTCACAATCTTAATAGTACTTTACAATCCTCCTTTCTCCCCAGGTGATGGCCGATTATTTCAGCAACAAGCGAGAGTACACACCTGTTCTTTTACAATCGGAACCGTCTTACAATCGTTATTTTACAACCCTCACATTACTTTAATATAGTCTTTATTTTACCATTTCACAATCTTGAAGATACGTTACAATCA
>NW_004798532.1:136528-138398 GCF_000002075.1 Aplysia californica | reverse complement strand
ACCACACCATATTACACCATACCATACCTTACCTTACCATACCTTACCATACCATACCATACCATACCATACCATACCATACCATACCTTACCACACCATGCATTACCACACCATATTACACCATACCATACCTTACCATACCTTACCATACCATACCATACCACACCATGCATTACCACACCATATTACACCATACCATACCACTCATACCTTACCATATCATACCATACCACACCATGCATTACCACACCATATTACACCATACCATACCACTCATACCTTACCATATCATACCATACCAAACCATGCATTACCACACCATATTACACCATACCATACCACTCATACAGTGCCATACCATGTTCCCTTTCTTCCCGCGATAACCCTAACCCAAAACGTAAAGGACAGAAATCCAACACCAATATTAACTTATCTAACTTGTGTCAATGAGGACATTACATTAAAAAAGAACAAAGAAAAAGTACGTTTAAAACTAATATAATTAATTAATTAATAATTGATTTTGTTTACATGTTTTGGTTTGTTTGTTTTTCACCGGCAGTGGGTGGTTGGCGGGTGCTCTGGTGTGGTTTGCTTCATCTTTCTATCAGACATCTATCGTCTTTGTCTCTCCTCCTTCTTTTTTTGTGTTTATTACTCTCTTGTAACACCTCTAATCTTCGGCACTTATATAATCTTATTGTGTTGCCATGCAAGCGCCGTAAAACCTCAACTTAAAAAAAGTTTTAAAATTATGAATTAATTAACGTTTTTGTTTTTAAATGCCGTTTTTTAAATTTTTTAAATTTATTTTTTTTCTCCGGCAGACACTTCAAACTGGAGGCGGAGTTGGCAGACATGAACTGGCGAGTGCGCTGGGACGACATCATGTTTAGCGGGCCCACCAGGGGGAAGAAACCTTCGGAACGACAGAACGGACACGTAGGGAGGAATAAATGACGTCATAGTGTTGTTGTAGTCTTTGTTCTTGTTTGTTTTAGTTGTTTTTTTTAGTTTTTTTTTTGGTGGTTGTTGTGGTTGTTGTGGTGGTGGTGGTGGTGGCTGTTGTGGTGGTGGTGGTGGTGGCTGTTGTGGTGGTGGTGGGTGTTGTTGTTGTAGTTGTTGTGGTAGTTAATGTTGTTGTTGTTGTTGTTGTTGTTGTTGTGTTGTTGTGGGAGGTAGGCAGGTCCTCTGGTGTAGTTTGTTTCTTCTTTCCTATCAAAACCTCTATCTTCCTTATCTCCCCTCCTTCATTTTTGTGTTTGTTACTCTCTTGTAACACCTCTAATCTCCGGCACTTATATGACCGTATTGTGTTGCAAGTGCCGTAAAACTCGTACTGAAATAAAAATGAAGAAGTACACATAACCTACGAGTACTCGTCTGTCAGACACTAGAAAAACATTTTTAGAAGCTAAGAAACAAAAGAATATTTCAACTCTAGGCCTTTTTTTAGAATTTAAAAGATTTTTTTAAATTTTAAAGATTTAAAAAAAACGACAAAGCCAACAGACGAAAAAAGTCGTGCTTCTAATCACTCGTTGTTGACATCTCATCATGCATTTCCAAATCACAGAAGGAAACTCATAATATTATTTCTTTGGTTACAGAATTTTTTTTTTATATTTTGCTTGCATTTATTCTTTCATATCCAATATTTGTTCCATGTTTTTCAACTGGTCTCTAATCAGAAACAAATTATTTTGCCAGCCTCTAATCAAAAGGACGGGGAGTTTGAGCTGTGACGTCACAGCTGACCTTTATAATCGTGACATTGTGGGTAGACTGAAGAGGAACATTGATTTAGTCTCAGATAATCATGATTTTGCACTTCTAATTCTGTTTCAACCATTTTTTAAATCATTTTCT
>NW_004798532.1:124651-129651 GCF_000002075.1 Aplysia californica | reverse complement strand
ATCAGTCTGTGTGTCTGTTAATTTGTCTGTCTGTCTGTTTGTGTGTGATATCAAGCTGGACTGGATGTTCCGATACTCCATCATACAGGATATCGTGAGGGGGAGAACTATAAATCAATGTGTCTGTTTTTTTGCCTATTAGTTTATTAGTCAATGATTCTCACTCAGTTTGAATATTTGAATGTATGTATGTATTCTTGTCTCTTTGTGTGTTATCAAGCTGGACTGGATGTTCCACTATTGCATCATGCAGAATATTTTCATGATAACTATATTAGTCTGTCTAATTGTTTGTTTGTCTATTAGTTTGTTTGTTAATGATTGTCAGTCTATTTGAATGTTTGAATGTATATATGCTTGTCTTTTTTTGCGTTATCATGCTGGACTTGATGTTCTGCTATTCCATCATACAGTATATTGTCATAGTGAGAACGATATCACTCTGTGATTGTTTGTTTGTCAGTCAGTTTGATTGTTTGACTCTGGTGTGGTTTGCTCCTTCTTTCCTATCAAACATCTATCGTCCTTATCTCCTCTCCTTCTTTTTTATGTTTGTTACTCTCTTGTAACACCTCTAATCTTCTGGTGCTCATATGATCTTATGTAGTTGCGAGCGCCGTAAAACCTCTACTAAAACAAACAATGATCGTTTGACTGTATGTATGTTTGTGTGTTATCAAGCTGGACTAGATGTTCAACTATTCCATCATTCAGAATATTGTCAGGGTGTGAACTATAATAATATATCTCTCTGTGTGTCAGTCTGCCTTTCTGTATATCTGTCAGCCTGTCTGTCTGTCTGTTGTTGTTTTATGTATGTAGTCTATGTATGTTTGTCTATTTGTCTATTCGTGTGTTATCAAGCTGAGTGAGTAGAGCTTTTAGTTTTAGTAAGATTGGTACATATTATTATATGTTTACGGCATGACCTACAATGTAATAAAGTCAAACACATGCCGGAGATTAGAGGTGTTGTTACTAGAGGTGTTACAAGTGAGTAATGGACACTCAAACAAAGAAGGAAGAGAGGTAAGGGCAATATATTATGTAGATGTTTGGTGGGGAAAAAAGGAACAAAACACCAAGAGGAGCGACAGTTGTTCCAAAGACAAAGGCCGACCCACCGACCGAATGTACCGCTACCAAAAATATATTTTTTGTTTTAGTGTTTTACAGCACTTGCAACACAGGTCTTTGGTATATATACCTTGGATTAATCTCTCACTTTTTTAATTGTCCACTTTATACATGTACTTTGAAATGTTAGTGGGCTTACAATATTTCTTCCAGATTTTTTTTTTTTTGCAAGAGTTTTACGGCATTTGCAACACAATAGGGAGAGAGTTCGAGGGAGAGAGGGAGAGAGAGAAGCAGAGAGAGGCAGAGAGAGAGAGGCAGAGAGAGAGAGAAAGAGAGAGGGGGGGGAGAGAGAGAAACAGACAGAAACACGTAGAGAGAGAGAGAGAGAGAGAGAGAGAGAGAGAGAGAGAGAGAGAGAGAGAGAGAGAGAACGTGAGAGTGCATGTATGCGTGTATTTCAACATTTCATCGGCCGTGTAGATCTAGATCTCCACGAGACACTAATGTCCTCTTGACGTGTCAATAAAGCTGAAAAAAAAATGGTGAAATGGTATAGGTTTAACGCCCCTATCAACACTATTAGGTTATTTAAGGGGTGGGACCTCCTAGTTTAACGTCCGTCTCCGATAGAACCGAGCCAAATGGGAAGTTCGTGTAAAGTGCCTTTCCCAAAAACACAACGTCGGACCGAGCTGAGGCTCGAACCCCCCGAACTCGCCATCTCACGATTACGAGCCCGCTAGCCTAACCACTAGACCACCGACGCCACTGAAGCGTGAAGTGTGCAATGTGTACTCGTCAAAGATCTATAGTGGGCCATCTCCCCTCTTTTTTTCTATCTGGGGTTAGCCTACTTGTCCTTGCGACCATACTCAAATAGCTATAAATGTCGATCTGGAAGAGAGGGTGGTTGGCGGGTGCTCTGGTGTGGTTTGCTCCTTCTTTCCTATCAAACATCTGTCGTCTTTATCTCCCCTTCTTCTTTTTCGTGTTTGTTACTCTCTTGCAACACTTCTAATCTTCGGCACTTCTATGACCTTATGCAGTTGCGAGCGCCGTAAAACCTCTACTAAAACTTAAAAGATCTATAGTGGGCCATCTCTCTTCTTTTTTTCTATCTGGGGCTAGTTGGCTTGTCCTTGCTACCATATTCAAATAGCTTTATTAATATTATGTCGATCAGAAAGAAATATTATTATTGTAAGCTCACTATCATTTCAAAGTTGAAAGTGGACAATTAAGGCTGCAGACGCACTGGCTTCTCTTCACGTTCCCCACGGTTTTACGTTGTTACCGTCACCCAACTTACAGATGTGACGGAAGCCTAATTTTTTAACCTATGTCCGGCGTCGCATTGACTTCACATTACAATTACAATCCCCACACTTTCACGGCCCGCCCTTCACCATTTTGATTTTACTGCTACAGTAAAATTGCTCTCTGCAAATCGTCATTCTGCGGTCTAGGATAAGAGCGGAAATTCTGAAAATACCACAGTCAGGATGTAGAAAGCTGTGAAATTCATTTTTATTTTAAAAATTGCATTAAAGTGTAATTTTTACTTCAGATTTGGATTCTGCGACAAAAATTACCGTATAGAGCGCGAGATTTTAACTTTAAGGCCCATTTTCGCAATATAGAAAATAGAAATATAATTGTAAACACGCTGACCTCGACCTACATGTTTTGTCTCTTTTGGTTGTTCACTTCTTTCTTCTTGTAGGCTCTATATAGATGTACAGATCTAGCTAGATCTAGTCAATATTGAGACAGTTGAGTCAGAACTTGAGCAGACGACAAAATGGAAGAAGCATTAATTGCAGCGGTGTAGAAGAGACCTGCACTTTTCGATAAATCACAAGACAATTCCTCCAACAGATATGACGTCAACAAGCAGTGGGTAGACATTGCTAGTGGGTGGTTGGCGGGTGCTCCGGTGTGGTTTGCTCCTTCTTTCTTATCAGACATCTATCGTCCTGATCTCCCCTCCTTCTTTTTTGTGTTTGTTACTCTCTTGTAACACCTCTAATCTTCGGCACTTATATGACCTTATTGTGTTGCAAGTGCCGTAAAACTTTTACAAAAACTAAAAGACATTACTAAAGAAGTTGGACTGGAAAGTAGAAATTAAAGTTTCATGATTGTTGGGGGTTTTTTTTCAATCACGAGGGAGAAAGGAATGTGAAGTCAGTACGTTTGTGTAACCCCCCCCCCCCCCCCCCCCCCAAAAAAAAAAAACAACAACAACAAAACAAAACAAAACACACACACACAAAACGGAGAGTTGACAACATGGGGAACGTGAAGCCAGTGCGTTTGCAGCCTAAGAAAACGAGAGATTAATTAATTAATGCAAAGTGTATACCAAAGACCTGGTCTCTTTGAGGAATCCAAAATAAGTGTATGCAAAACAGGCATAGAAAGAAAAGAAGGGAAAAAGCAAAGAAATAGGAATTGAAGAAAAAAACAACTTTTATTTTCACTTTATAAATGTTCACATTATTCACTGTCTCTCGAACCATTGTAGGTGTGAATGCTTCACCGGCCTTTGTCGATAGACTGTCGCTCGTACAAGTGTTTGGTGTGAACTTTACAAACAATACGATACCAAACCAAACTAAATAAAATAAACATACATTGCAAATACCCCAAAAAACAACCCAACAACAACAAAACACACAGTGCATACATACATAAATAATAATATGAAACAATACAAGAAAATACATACAAAGAATAAAAAACAACACAACACAAAACACACCACACAACAAAAAAACAACAACAACAACACAAGACAGGACATAAATTGACGAGAGCCTCACGCTGACTCACATATGAAACAATACAATAAAATACAAAACCATACAACACAACACAATACAAAACACACAACGCTACAAAAAAAAACCAGCACAATGCAGTACAAGGCTGTACAAATGAAGACAGTAAGATACGATAAGTCAAGAAATATCTTTGTCCAGATCCTGGCACAGTGGTTTGGTGTTGCACCATGTGTACAATCACGCACGCACGCACGCACGCACGCACGCACGCACGCACACGCACGCACGCACACGCACACACGCACGCGCACGCACACGCACGCACACGCACACGCACACGCACACACATGCACACACACACTGGTATGGTTTGCTCCTTCTATTCTACGGATAGGATAGGTTCTTGTAGAAGATCAGTCTGTGTGTCTGTTCATTTGTCTGTGAGTTTGTTTGTCAGCCTGTTTTTCTGTATGTATGTTGGTCTATTTGTGAGTTATCAGACTGGACTGGATGTTCCACTATTCCATCATTCAGAATATTGTCATAGTGTGAACGATATCAGACTGTGTGTCTGTCCGTTTGTTTGTCTGTTAGTTTGTGCATCTGTCTGTTTTTCTGTATGTATGTTAGTCTGTTTGTGTGCTATCAGGTTGGACTAGATATTCCGCTATTCCATCATTCAGAATATTTTCATAGAGAGAACGATATCAGTTTGTGATTGTTGGTTTGTCTGTCTGCTAGTTTGTCTGTCTGTGTGTTATCAAGTGGAGTGAGTAGGCCTAGTGATTTTAGTTTTAGTTTTAGTAAGATTAGTTCGGCATGACATGCAATGCAATAAAGTCGAACTAATGCCGAAGATTAGATGTGTTGTCACTACAGGTGTTGTTACTACAGGTGTTGTCACTAGAGGTGTTGTCACTAGAGGTGTTGTCACTACAGGTGTTGTCACTACAGGTGTTGTCACTAGAGGTGTTGTCACTGGAGGTGTTGTCACTACAGGTGTTGTCACTAGAGGTGTTGTCACTACAGGTGTTGTCACTACAGGTGTTGTCACTAGAGGTGTTGTCACTGGAGGTGTTGTCACTACAGGTGTTGTCACTAGAGGTGTTGTCACTACAGGTGTTGTCACTACAG
>NW_004798532.1:122654-124352 GCF_000002075.1 Aplysia californica | reverse complement strand
ACAGGGGGAAAGGAGGAGGAGAGATATGGACGAAACATGTAGACGTTTGACAGGGGGAAAGGAGGAGGAGAGATATGGACGAAACATGTAGACGTTTGACAGGGGGAAAGGAGGAGGAGAGATATGGACGAAACATGTAGACGTTAGACAGGGGGGGAAAAGCAAAACACCCTGACGAGCGACAGTCGTTCAAATGACAAAGATCGAATGTATCGGTTCCAATAAAATCTCTTTTATTTTAGTGTTTTACGGCACTTGCAACACAGTAAGGTCATACATGTGAAAGTGCCTAAGATTAGAGGTGTTACAAGAGAGTAACAAACATAAAACAGGAAAGATCTATGACACAAAAAAACTCTTCTTCGATCAGATTTGATTTTTTTAGTTTTACTAAGAATTTTACGGCACTTGCAACACAATAAGGTCATATAAGTGTCGAAGATTTGAGGTGTTATAAGAGAGTAACAAACATAAAAAAGACGGAAATAAAGACGATTGATGTTTGATAGGAAAGAAGCAGCAAACCACACTAAAGAACCGCCAACCACCCACTCTTATCACCCCTCTTAAAAATAGATGACATATATATCGCATAAATCTGTGAAACAATCATTGCTCTATGCGCATTGCATAATCATGAAAAACATGCATACACACATACATGCGCATAATATATGCACTAAAAAATAATAGAGTAGATCATTCAAGCAAAATATTGCATGCACTGTCACTCTTTCTTATTAATACGAATAAGGAAAAAATTGAAACGTATGTCAATAGCAAAAACGCCTTAATTACAAATAAAAACAAGTTACACAGTGGAATTCTGATAAAGTCAACACCCCGGACAGAAAAAAAGTGTTTGAGCAAGGTTGACTTTTTCCATTGTACTAGATCTACAGGCCATTGAAAATTGAAGGTCACAGCGACAAAGCTACGAAGTACCTAATAATAAACAAGAAGTAATCTCAATTTAACTGTTCAGGGAGTATAAATCTGAAGTTGTCACCAAAACAAGAGATAATAAAAGAACCTTTGGAGGTGTGTACATCACTAGCTCAGGCGAAATATCTCTTCTTAAATGAATTCATCTTGGGATTTAGCCCCAAATTGTTGACTTTTAAGTTACCCAAGCTTAACATTCAAGCGGTTGACTGTATCAGAAACACAAATAGATCTACTTAAAATTACTTAAACAAAGAAGGTAAGAAACGGGACCACAGTGAGGTGTTGACTACTGTAAGCAGAAGTTGACTGGCTTTATCATCAGGATTCCACTGTATCTGTTATTACTGATCATTATTATGCTTAAAACAAAAAGTGAAATTAGTTATCATCAACAAAGGCAGTGTTCATCATGTTAAAAATATGTTTATAAAAAGGAGAATCTGCAGAGCTGTCATACAAATAATATGGGTCCTGTTCCAACTTCCTGCTGTCTGTCTCCTCTTCCTCCTCTGCTTCCTCCACCTCCATTTCTTCCTGTGTAAAGCCCTGTGCCTCATCAATGCTGCAATACTCGGGAAATATTTCCCACATTCCTTGTAGCCTCTGCACACCATGCAGCCTTTCTTGACCAAGGCCACCCTCTGTTTCCTTTAAATTTTTTACACCTCACTAAAGTGTAATATTACATTAGTTCAAGACCGCCCCCCCCCTCCCTTTCTTACACTTTTCTTTCAGGATCCAAAGACACCC
>NW_004798532.1:120696-122554 GCF_000002075.1 Aplysia californica | reverse complement strand
GCCCACCCCCTTCCTTGTCCAGGTGTAAGATTATATTTGAACAGCCCCTTATGTCGATCTGGAAGAAATATTATTGTAAGCTCACTACCATTTCAAAGTAGAAAGGGGACAATAAAGAAAGCGAGAATGACCAAAATTGAGTCGATAGTGCCGTAAAACATCTACTCAATAACAATAATAACAATAATAATAATAATAGATAGCGAGAGATAAATCTATGGTGTATACCAAAGCTCTGGTCTCTTTGAAAAATCTAAATAAGTATGCAAAACAGGAATGGAAAGAAAGATATAAGCAAAGAAATCTAATAGGAATTGAAGAAAAAAGTATATACTTTTATTTTCACATTATTCACCGGCCGCTTCCGATAGAACGATTGTCGCTCGTCCAAGTGTTTGGGGTGAACATTGCAAACAATACAAACATACATTACAAATAGATCTACAACAAATAGATCTACAACAAAATGCATACATACATACAAAACAATGTGAAACAATACAATAAAATACATATGTAACAAACATACAGCATAATTTGCAACACCACACACACACACACACACTTGCACACACCTACACACACCTACACACACCTACACACACTTGCACACACCTACACACACTTGCACACACCTACACACACTTGCACACACCTACACACACTTGCACACACCTACACACACTTGCACACACTTGCACACACCTGCACACACTTGCACACACTTGCACACACTTGCACACACTTGCACACACTTGCACACACTTGCACACACTTGCACACACCTACACACACTTGCACACACCTACACACACTTGCACACACCTACACACACCTGCACACACTTGCACACACCTACACACACTTGCACACACCTACACACACCTACGATCACATGCAGAATATTATAGGAGTAGCAATTTTAACAATACTAATCGTAAGCTAGATATATAATTATTATGCATGTTATTCTGATGTATGCTCTAAAGTCATAATATGAATACTTATATAAGGCTAGTATCGCACTACGACAGTCTGTCTAGGGACAAACCAGTCTGGATTTTGAAACCTTTGAATTAGAGTGTAATGTACCGCACAAGTGGGTGGTTGGCGGGTGCTCTGGTGTGGTTTGATTCTTCTTTTCTATCAAACGTCTATCGTCCTTATATCCATTCCTTCTTCTTCATGTTTGTTACTCTCTTGTAACACCTCTAATCTTCTGGCGCTCATATGATCTTATGCAGTTGCGAGCGCCGTAAAACCTCTACTAAAACTAAATTTTAAAATGTACCGCACCTATTAAGACAGGATATTCTTGTCAAAAATAAATAATTTAACTTCGTAAACGGGCTTTAAATTGCGTTCCCAGTGTGAATTTTACTAATTTTGGGTCGCTGTTAACTAAAATCTTATCATTTTTTAAAATTTGGACAATATGTGGGCACCAACAAAAGAAAGCCTTATTTTTTATAGTAGAGATAGTAGAGAGTTTTGTTTAGTTTTAGTAGAGATTTTACGGCTCTCGCAACTGCATAAGGTCATATGAGCGCCAGAAGATTAGAGGTGTTACAATAACAAACATAAAAAAGATGAGAGAAGGACGATAGATGTTTGATAGGAAAGAAGAAGCATAATGAGACACTAGTCAGTTGCACCGCCCCGGGGGGTTAAAAGCCTGATCAGTCCTGTGCTAGTGCGGTATCTATTTTGAGGTGCAAAAATTAGATAGTGAGACAGGACAATGTCCGAGACAAGAATGTCGTAGTACGGTACTAGTCTCTCTCTCTCTCTCTCCCCCTCTCTCTCTCTCTCCCTCTCCCTCTCCCTCTCCCTCTCTCTCTCCCTCTCCCTCTCCCTC
>NW_004798532.1:111393-119857 GCF_000002075.1 Aplysia californica | reverse complement strand
TCTCTCTCTCTCTCTCTCTCTCTCTCTCTCTCTCTCTAACCTTACCATACCATACCAAAATAAAGTCATTTCCATTACTCTTGACTTTGATTTATTTTTTACACAAGAGTTAACGACGTTCTGTTCCAAATATTGTCTGCTCTTTCTGTCGTACGTGCACACCATTACAGATCCCTTGGTGATCTAAAACTATATAGTCTGCAGCCAGCTTCCAGGCAAAACAGAATTTTCTACAAACTGAAAATATTAGATATGACCTCATGCAGTATCAAACACCTACTACTACTATGGGCTAGTGTCCTCTACTTCTTCTTTCCTATTTAAAAAAATCGATCATCTCTATCTCCCCTTCTTTTTTCTACTTATAACAGATTTTCCTAATAACTGAAAATATTACGTAGCGCCTTTAAGCACCTGCAGGTTCTCTGCTTCTTCTTTCCTGTCAAAAATCTATCTCTATCTCCCCTCCTTTTTTCTGCTTGTAATAGCCTCTTTCTCCTAACAATACAGCTCGTTCACTTTCATCTTACGGGAATAAATCGCTCTATTTAATGTTTCTGCCCATTAACCGACCAATATAATCTATATGTCACTGCAAACTAACGTTCTTTGATGAATGCACCCACCTAAATAATTTGAAAAGTTAACATATTTTCCTCAACACCACTCTTTAACGTTCGTCTAGAAAACATAGTAGGTAAATTCCTCTATGTGGAAGGTGAACGAGCTATTATACTATAACTATCCTTGTGTGGAAATCAGGCTCTTGTCAAAATAACTACTTTTGCTAAAAAATGTATATTATATTTTGGAGTCAATATTTTTACCTTTGGACCACCTATTTCAAATATTTTTTACTATAGCTCGTTCACTTTCATTTAACAGGAATAAAAATCCCCCAATTTAATTTTTCTGCGACTGTGTTCCGAAATGTTTTCTTTGATATAACCATACACTAAAACGTTGAAAAGTTGACATGTTTTTGTCTAAGAAAGCATAGGTAAAGTCCTCCATGAGCCAGACGAAAATGAACGAGCTATTATACTACAACTAGCATTGTGGTCAAATCAGGCTCTTGTCAAAATATTTACTTTTGCTGAAAAATGTATATTAAATTTTGGAGGCAAATTTTTCACTATTTCTACCTCTGAAACACCTATTTCAAATATCTCTACTTCTGCTCAGATAGATAATTCTACATTGTTACTATAGCTCGTTCACTTTCATTTTACAGGAATAAAAATCACTCAATTTAATTTTTTTGTGACTTAATAAGAGACCAACAGATTCTATAACTATAAGTCACTGCAAACTAAATGTTTTCTTTGATATAGTCATACACCTAAAATATTGAAAATTTCACATGTTTTACTCTACACTACTCTTTAACGTTCGTCTAAGAAAGCGTACGTAAATTCCTTTATGTGCCAGACGAAGGTGAACGAGCTATTATACCATTATTACTAGCATTGTGGTGAAATCAGGCACTTGTCAAAATAATTAATTTTGCTGAAAAAACTTTTGAGGCAAATTTTCCACTATTTTTACCTCCTATTTCAAAAAAAAAATCCGCTCTGTTTAATTTTTCTCTGACTTAAGTAGAGACCAACAGAATCTATAAGTCACTGCAAACTAAATTATATTCCGAAATGTTTTCTTTGATATAGTATAGGCATACACCTTAAGCATTGAACAGTTGACATGTTTTTCGCTTAAGAAAGCATAGGTTAAGTCCTCAATGAGCCAGACGAAAGTGAACGAGCTATTATAATACAACTAGCATTGTTGTAAAATTAGTGGATTTTGCCGATCAAAGCTTTGGAATTCATCAAATTTTTCACTATTTTTACCTCTTGAGCACCTCCTATTTCAAATATCTCTATTTCTGCTCAGATATTTTATTACTATAGCTCGTTCACTTTCATTTTTCAGGAATAAAAATCCGCTCTGTTTAATTTTTCTGCGACTTAAGAAGAGACCAACAAAATATATAAGTCACTGCAAACTAAATGTCCCGAAATATTGAAAAGTTGACATGTTTTCATCTAAGAAAGCATAGGTAAAGTCCTCAATGAGCCAGACGAAAATGAACGAGCTATTATACGACAACTAACATTGTGTTCAAATCAGGCTCTTGTCAAATTAGTGGATTTTGCTGATCAAAGCTTTGGAACTCATCAATTTTTTCACTAGTTTAACCTCTGGAACACCTCCTGTTTCCAAGAAAGTAGCTCAGAGCGCTTTAGATTGGAATACCCATTTTCAAAACCTTTTTTCTCATGCAATACATGTACATATTTACACACACGAACTGTTTTCATTCAGACATAAGCAGGTTCTTGTATATCAAAAGCAAAGTGTAATGTCTTCCTCAAAAGCAAGAATAACTCCACATGCCCAAAAATTGACGAGCACCTGATTCCACCACATAGTGATACAGATAATAATAGTAACTGTAATTAAACATATTGTTTGTTTTGCTGGGTGTTTAATGGCGCTCACAACTGCATACGGTCAAATTAATTTTGCCCAGGAGGCAGCCAAAGCCTACATACTATTATCGATTTCGGACCACCAAGGTATCTTTAACATGCGCAACTTGCACACGCGACCTCCGAGATTTTTAGATCTTGCCTACCCCAAGATCTACTACTACTAAGAGGTGTGCCTGAAAGTCAGCAATAGAAAGGCGGCAGAAGCCCAGAGCAGGTAGTAGAGGGGGGGGAGAGAGAGAGAGAGAGAGAGAGTGAGTGAGGGAGGAGGGAGGGGGGGGGGGGGGAACACAGGACGAAGACGAAAGTAGATGATAGAACCTGGGTAGAAAGAACATTTTTCGTCGCATTTAGTCAGGTTTCGAACCTTAGACCAATACATTAAATAGGAGGCAGACACCGTAACCTCTCGACCGCGAGAGCCCCTAGTAATAGTACATGAATAATAGTACAATAATGATAATAAAAATAATAATCATCATCATCATAATGATAATAATAATCTTAATAATAATAATCATCATCATGATAATCATTTATACGATAATGACCAAACTGTCTGTGTCCACAGGGCATGACTGTCCTTTTGGAGACGGACGTTAAACTACAAGGTCCCGCCCCTTCAATAACCTAATAGTGTTGAATATGATGTTAATCAAATCCCATTTCACCCTTTCCACAGGGCATGACGTACCTACACAGCACTGACGTCAAGAGCCACGGACATCTCAAGTCCAGCAACTGTGTAGTGGACAGTCGGTTTGTGGTCAAGATCACAGACTTTGGACTGCACTACTTCAGGGAGAAGGAGGAGGAGTTGGAGGAGGATACCTACGCCATTGAGAGAAGTGAGTGAGGGAGGAGGAGGAGGAGGAAAAAGAGGGGGAAAGGGAGGAGGTGGAGGAGGATACCTACGCCATTGAGAGAAGTGAGTGAGGGAGGGGAGGAGGGAGGGTGAGGAAAAAGAGGGGGAAAGGGAGGAGGAGGAGGTGGAGGAGGATACCTACGCCATTGAGAGAAGTGTGAGAGGGAGGGGAGGAGGGAGGGTGAGGAAAAAGAGGGGGAAAGGGAGGAGGAGGAGGAGGAGGATACCTAGGCCATTGAGAGAAGTGTGAGAGGGAGGGGAGGAGGGAGGGTGAGGAGGAGGTGGAGGAGGATACCTAGGCCATTGAGAGAAGTGTGAGAGGGAGGGGAGGAGGGAGGAACGGAAGAGGAGGAAAAAGAGGGGGGGGAAAAGGAGGAGATGGAAGAGGATACTTATGTCATTGAGAGAAGTGAGTGAGGGAGAGGGTGGAGGGAGGAAAAGAAGGGGGAAAGGGAGGAGGTGGAGGATACTTATGTTCTTGAGAGGAGGGGTGAGAAAAACTAGTGAATTCCATTCCCATTTGGAGAAAATTTTTATCGAGTATCTCCCTAAGCCTGCCGTTCCCATCTCAGTCTGTCCGGTTTGACGCTGAAAGGCTCGGAGAAGCAACGAAACCAACCTCCGAAATTATCTAAATTGTGTTGATAGGGGTGTAAAAACTCATTTCTAATACGCTCAGTACCCTCATTTGAGAAATTTGATGTTAAACATTTTGAGCTTCGCAACATGTCAAGCTCATTCTAATACAAATTTTTTTTGAGTATCTTGATAACGACTCTGAAAAATCTTACGATTTTATATAGAGCAGACAGAACATTTGGTTTCTGACCTCAAAGTCTTTTAGTAGTGACTCAAAAAATGGTGAAATGGTATGAGTGTAATGCCTCTGTCATCACTGTTGTGACTCAAAACCCCCAAAACTGTCAGAACTTCCATAAAAAATATCAGATAAAACTTTGAAATTCCAAGGTAGCATCATCTTCATCATCATCATCATCATCATCATCATCATCATGTGCCTTTCTCACCCTGAGTCAGGGTATAGGCCACGAACAAACACTTCCCACCTGTCTCAATTTCAATTCTCGGCTCTCCTAGGTAACATCATCAGGGTGTAGTCCACGAATATAATACTTTCCAACTTTCTCACTTCTGTCCTATCCTAAGTAAAATCATCAGGGTACAGGCCACGAACAAACACTTTCCAACTTTTTCAATCCTAAACTATCCTAGGTAGCGAATCCTTCTTTAAAAAAATAGTCTCCCCCCCCCCCTCTTGATCAGGTCGCCTGTGGACTGCCCCAGAACTTCTGCGCATGAGCAGCCCACCGGCCGCGGGCACACAGAAGGGAGACGTGTACAGCTTCGCTATCATCTGTCAGGAGATTGTCTACAGATACGGCGTGTTCTACCTGCAAAATCTGGAGGTATCGCCCAAAGGTACGTCTCTTTGTTTGTTTGTTTGTTTGTTTGTTTAAGTAAAGAGAATGTCATGTTCATTTAGTGCTGGGAATAAGTCAGACAGACAGACAGTTTGTTTGTTTGTTTGTTTGTTTGTTTGTTTGAGTTAAACTGTTAGGTTTATTTAGTGTTGGGACTGGGAATAAGTCAGACAGACAGTTTGTTTGTTTGTTTGTTTGTTTGTTCGTTTTTGAGTAATGAATAAGTCAAACAGACAATTTGTTTGTTTGTTTGTTTGAGTAAAGAGAATGTTATGTTCATTTAGTGCTGGGAAAAAGTAAGACCGACACACAGAAACAACAGAGGGAAAGTAAAAAAGTTGGACCTACAAGTGGCCCCCTCCTATCACCTATAAAAACCCTAACATAAATCTGGAGGTGTGGGATGAAGCCTTACTTCCGACCAGACTCCTAACGGGGTTTCGAGCCTTAGCTCAGTCTTATGTTGTGTCCCTGGGAAAGCCCTTTACACGAAACTCCCTTTTGGCTCGGTCCTTTCCGAGACGGATGTTAAACTTAGATGGTCCCGTCTCTTAAATTATGACCAAATAGTGTTGATAGGGGCGTTAAACCTATACCATTTCACCATTTTCACCGATCGTCTATCGTCCTGATGTCTCCTCCTCCTTTTTTTTGTGGTCATTTTCCTCCTTTTATTATGTCATCTCTCCTCCTCCTTTTTTGTTTTTTCAACTCTCTTGTAACATCTCTTTATTTCTGGCACTTATATGTCCTATAGTGCAGTAAAAAATTAGCAGTGCATCTTACTGTCAAATATCTCAACTATCAAACAAAAGACTCTCCAGCTTTTGCACAGTGACTTGTATCAATTTATCTTAATAAATCCATTTTTTTTAAAGCCCTGTTAGCTCTATTCTTGAAAATTCCCTAATAAATACTAATAAAACAATCCCAGTGGGTGGTTTCTACTGATTATAAAAGGTCTACAGCAGGGACGAAATCGCTTTTAAAAGCAAGTTCGTCATTTTTTTAAATCGCCAGATTATCTTTATTGCATGCATGTTTTGAGAACTTTTAGTGTGAAAAAGTGTTCACTAACAAATTAATTTATTGTAACTAGTTTCGCCAATCATTAGTGTCATTGGTGAGCTGTGACATAACCCATATATGTTTATACAAAATGTGTATGAGAAGCGGGAAGTGCTGTGAACAATTCCATTTTATATAAACTTAAGAAAATCTTTTTAGTCTAGCCTCAATTGTTGTGGAAAAATATTATTAAATTAAGACAAATTTAAACAAACTGCAGGGTAAAGTATGGGTCACATTGATTCACCCGTTTAAGAGATATTTCAGAATAAGTTGCACCACTAAATTTTGACCACACTATGACAGTGTTGCAAGTGCCGTAAAAGACTTCATAATCATGATAATACATGGCATTTACATAGCGCATTTCCTTAGCATAGTTTACAATGCTCAGTGCGCTTTACAAGACATATATACATAGTCTATAAAGGCTTAAAAATACATACGGCATTTATGCGCATGGGCATATAAAATGACACAAGTATGTAGGCCTATATATCAATATCTAGGTACATGAATACAGGAAAATATACAGGAGCAAAAAAATGAGCATAAAGACAGTTCATAAATAAATATGTGAGGCAGTGTGGTAAAATCAGGCGCTCGTAAAATTTTTATTTTTTATATATTTTTTAAAATTTGTATTGTTACTTATAAGAGTTGTTTTAAATCGCAAATATATTTACACTGCATTTTTAATATTTTAGCATTTTAAAGTCTAATAGTTAACCAATCGTGCAGTGAACTTTTGCGAAAGTAAACAATTTGTGTTTCGCGCGCTCATATGACCTTACGCAGTTGCGAGCGCCGTAAAACCCTGTACTACTACTACTACTGCTCGCAAAAATAAGAAAATCAAAGATACTGGCATTTTCCCACTGGTTTATGCACTTTTCATGTAATTTTTGTTTTTTTGACTCAACACCTTTTATGTCCATATCAAAACACATTTCTCTGTGGATTTTACTGAAAACGAAATATTTAAATGTTCAGTTTCCATAGACTCTCAAGCCTAGGAAATAACCAAACTTTGGAAGACATCTTCTCGCTAACTTTACTTTACTTCCAACACCAGGCAACCCCCCCCCCCCCTTTTTTCAGTCCCAAATATCTCGACTTCTATTCAACACAGACAGATAGTCTTTTCCTGCCAAATGCAAGACAAATGAACGAACTTTAAGATGATATCAATAACTCTACACGCCCCAAAATTGACGAGCGCCTGTTTCTACCGCGTCGTGACACACATAATATGTGAGGCGTGCTGACAAAATGAGTTTTTTCTCGACTTCTCCCAAACCAAGAATGGAGATATCGGCCGAAAATCGACACTGGTGTCAGATTTATAGATTTTTCAATTGATACCATTTCTTCTAGTCTATCTTGTCTTTTTTGATTTCATACTTATAAATTGTACAAACTCTACTTACAACTTGTACAAACTTCACTTACAAATTGTACAACCTCTACTGACAAATTGTTCAAACCCCCCTTACAGATTGCAAAAACTCCACTTACAAATTGTATTAACCCTTACAAATTGTACAAACCCCCCTTACAAATTGTACAAACCCTCCTTACAAATTGTACAAACTCCCCTTACAAAATGTACAACCTCTACTGACAAATTGTACAAACTCTCCTTACAAAATGTACAACCTCTACTGACAAATTGTACAAACTCCACCAACAAAGTTTTTATATCAATTTCCATATAAGGCTAAAACTCCACCTAGACTATAAAGTTGTTACATCAATTTCCATAAGGATAAAATCCGAGAAGTGACTCATTTCGTCAGCACGCTTCACAAAATTCTATAATTATCTTCTTTCTCCGCGGTATTTCCCCAGAAATCACGGACAAGCTGAAGACGGGCATGAAGCCTTACTTCCGGCCCACGCTGGAGGAGTTTGACTGTCCCAACGACGAGCTGGCTGGGGTCATACGTCGGTGCTGGTCCGAGGAGGCCGCTGACCGGCCGGACTTCCAGTCCCTGAGGACCATCATCAAGAAGATGAACAAGTGAGAGGGGACCAGGGAGGAAGGGAGGGAGGGAAGGGGTGGGTGGGGGATCAGTTAGTTCACTTTTAACTATTAGTTGTTTTGTACATTAGAGTTTTTAGTTTAGTTTTGTTGTTTGTTTGTTGTTTTTGTTTGTTTTGTTTTCTTTTTGTTTTTTGGTCCTCTCTCTCTCTCTCTCGATACATATTTATCTATCTATCTATCTGTCTATCCCTCCCTCTCACACACTCTCTCATTCCTCCCCCCAGAGACGGAGACAAAGGCGACATATTGGACAACCTGCTGTCCCGTATGGAGCAGTACGCCAACAACCTAGAGGCTCTGTCTCTCTCTCCTTCTCTGCCCCCTTCCTTCTCCCTTCCACCCTCTCCCTCCCTCCCTCCCTCTTCCTCCCTCCCTCTCTCACACTCTCTCATTCCTCCCCCCAGAGACGGAGACAAAGGCGACATATTGGACAACCTTCTCTCCCGTATGGAGCAGTACGCCAACCACCTAGAGGCTCTGTCTCTCTCTCCTTCTCTGCCCCCTTCCTTCTCCCTTCCACCCTCTCCCTCCCTCTCCCTCCCTCCCTCTC
>NW_004798532.1:103893-106393 GCF_000002075.1 Aplysia californica | reverse complement strand
GATACCCGTCAGAGAGAGAGAGAGAGAGAGAGAGAGAGAGAGAGAGAGAGAGAGAGAGAGAGAGAGAGAGAGAGAGAGAGAGAGAGAGACAGAGAGAGAGACAGACAGACAGAGAGAGAGAGAGACAGAGAGAGAGAGACAGAGAGAGGGGAGGGAGGAAGAAGAATTTGTAACATTCCACTTCGAGATGAGGGGCGCTGTGGAGATGAAGGTAAGGGATACACCATATAGATATAGATATAGATAGATATATATATATATATATATATATATATAGATAGATAGATAGATAGATAGATAGATAGATAGATAGATAGATAGATAGATAGATAGATAGATAGATAGATATATATATATATATATATATATATATATAGAGAGAGAGAGAGAGAGAGAGAGAGAAAGGGGGGGGGGAGCAGAGAGGGGAGGGGAGATAGAGAAGAAGTGTGTGTGTGTGTATGTGTGTTTGAGAGAGAGAGAGAGAGAAAAACAGACAGACAGACAGACAGACAGACAAACAGACAAGAGTGATATAAAATGTATGTTCATGGGGGCGTAGAACATCTTCAATTATATATCCATAATAATAATATATATAATAATAATATACATATAATAATAATATACATAATATATCCACTGTTTCACATATATTATATTAATATTATCATCATTATTTTATATCAATTCCTAATCCAATGTCCGTCTGTGACAGGGCAAAGGGGCCATCACCACCTTCTGGCTCCTAGGGGAAGACAACTCTCCTTACAACATCCGCCAACAGGGCTGCAACGAGCCGGCAGACAAATGTCTGTCTGTGGGAAAGTCTGCCTCTTCTAAACACTGACAACAGACTACACTTATTATCCCTCACTTATTTCGATTTTTTTCCTTGTTTTTTTTTTTTTTTTTTTTTTTTTTTTTTAAACAACCCGCACCCCCACCCCCCACCCTACTCCTAACCAACGGTTCCCATGATCTGCATGATGTTGGCCCCCTCTCCTTTCTCCACACACCCCCCCCCCCCTTCCCAGGGGAAAAAAACCCAAACCTGTCTTACTCTCCCACTCCTTCTCTTCTTTTTTTTTTCTTTCTTTTTTTTTGGTTTTAAATTTTGCTTCTTTCTTTTAAAGATTTATCGTGCCACATTTATTTTCTTTATATTATATGATATATATATATAATATATGTTTCTCTATTTTCCCCCCCAACTCATGTTGATTGTAGTAAATGTACAGTAGATTCATTTCAGTATTTTCATTTTGTTTTGGGTTTTTTTTGGTGTTTTTTTTTTACACAAAAAAACAAACATTTCTTTTACTATTTGCTCCGCGCAGTTGCGAAATATAACCACAGTCAGAGACTTTTTTTTCTAGAAATGATTATATATGTACATAAAATGTCAAATGAGGGTGCCGTATAGTAAATATGAGGTTTTTTGAATAATTTTTAATTTATTTTGATTTGTGTATCACAGTTGAGATAACAAGAATGCTCTACATTGAGATACTGATATCTTGTGTTTGAAATGTTTCATTTTTGTTTTTCGTTCGTCTTTGTTTGTTTGTTTGTTTGTTTGTTTGTTTGTTTGTTGTTTTTTTAAATATCGGAGGCTTTATTCGGGAGTCCGAAAGATAGAAAGATGTTCTATGTCATGATCCATAGTAAATTATTATTATGTATTATGGCTGATTAGTTTTGCTGGTACAACTGGGTACCACAGTTGGGTTGTAGTTGTTGTTGTAGTTGTAGTTGTAGTTGTTGTTGTTGTTGTTGATAATGATGCTGATTTTTAGGAGATAGTTGTTTAGGCTTACTGTTATAGTTAAATGACACACAAAATATGACAGCAAGAATTAAATCATTCAATCGTTTTGTTCTGGTCAAAACTAGAGTTAGTTTGAGTAGAGAGAAGCACATCGACACAATAATGGTCATTTAGTGAGGTACTGAGGAAAAAAAGATAGGCTAGACTTCGGAGAGACCCGAAGGATATACTTTAGACGCAAGATATTGCAAGATCTGTTTTCCGTCGTCGATTCCAACAGAATTCTGGATTTTATGAAGGGCGTTGGCTTTTGTAGGAAAATGTGAAATGAAATAAATTTGTTTAACATATTTCTGTTATTTTTAAAAAGTTTTTCTAAATTAGATATCTGATAATTGACCCGAGCCCAGTCGTGCAGTGAACTGTCGTGAATGCAACTAACTTGTGTTTCGCGCGCTCATAAGTATGACCTTACGCAGATGCGAGCGCCGTAAAACTCGTACATTAAAAAAAAGACTGAAACAATACAATTTTAACAGAGGGAAAGGAAAGAAGTAGGGCCTACCAGTGGCACGCTCCAACCACCCACCCACCCACTTTGTCAAAACTGAAATAGTGAGAATTAAATTATAATATTTCTCTAAGCAATGTAAGTAAATCAGGCTAGCAATTTGGGCCTTTTTTTAAACTCCCAAAACTCTTCTGAATCGTAAAAAGGTGTGTGTGTGTGTG
>NW_004798532.1:102139-103138 GCF_000002075.1 Aplysia californica | reverse complement strand
GCAGCAGCAGCAGCAGCAACAACAACAACAACAACAACAACAACAACAACGACAACAACCACAGCAAAAAAATACAGTACGGTCAAATGTTGAGGACAAAATAATATTTTGCTTTGGTCTTTTCGGTTTTAACTTTTTTGTGCTATGGGATTGTGATATTTAAGGGCATTTTCAAAGTACAGATTTGATGAGTATTTTTTAAAATTAATTTATTTTTTAAAAATCTATTTTGACTTTTAAAGAAAGGATTGCTGCCTAAACTAAAAATTATTTGTATAAATCTGTTGATAGGAAAACAAATTTCTATGAAAGATACTGTTTTAGAAAGTCGCTCTTTTTTAGTGGGGTTTGTTTGTTTGTTTTTTTTTGTTTTTTTTGTTCCTTGTCTACCAAAATCGTTTGATTAATTTCACCTAGGAAAACCATTTGCTTTTATAAGTAGTCATTCTATTATTAGCACTGACGTTTATACGTTTGTTAATTAATTGGGTGATGTGTATTGACGTTTCTGTGATACTAAAGAAATCCATTGTGGTACGTAGAATGTGATTTTTACGTACATAATATTATGTTTGTCCAAATATTAGGTTTGTCCGTCTTTCTTTCTTTCTCATTTCTTTCTCATTTCTTTCTTTTTTTTTCTTTTTTCTACCTTTCTTTCCTATTTCGTTATTTTCTTTTTCTTTTCTTCTATTCGTTTCTTTTTTCTCTCTCCCTTTTCTTTCTCTTACTTTCTTTCTTTCTTTTTCAAATGCATTTCTTAAATTAATCGTGTAATAAATCGGTAATTTTCATCCATTTAAAAACAGATGATTTACAAATAAGCACAAATACTAAATACCGGTACAATACATTCTGCATGTCGTTTTTTCTCTCATCTTTTTCCCACCACCCCTCCCTCTACAGCATTGTGTCTGTGGTGTAGATGGTAAGGTCATTCGTCTTGTCAACACAAGATGTAAGTTCCATTCCCAGTTTGGGGGGGGGGGGGGGGGGGGG
>NW_004798532.1:99855-102039 GCF_000002075.1 Aplysia californica | reverse complement strand
GGGGGGCGGGATGGGACATTTCATCGAGTATCTCCGCCGTAGTTCTGCTGGGATACTGTATCCCCCCACCATGTACATGGCCTGCTAGGTGAAAATGTTTGTTTGTTTGAGTAAAGAGAAGCACATCGACACAATAATGGTCATTTAGTGCTTGGGGAACGTAAAATGGACAGACAGAAAAACCACAAAGAGAAAGTAAAGAAGTAGGACCTACCAGTGGCGCCCTCCAACCACCCACACAGACAGAAATAAATAACAGAGGGGAAAGTAAGGAAGTGGGACCTACCAAAGAATTCCTCCAGACACCTACTCCATTTCATGAAAATGTTTCATCTAAATGGACGTTTTCATTGCACACCGCGCGAAAATAGAATCTCTAATTTTTTATACGAGAATCAGCATTGCACCATCTTCCCTCCCTTGACAAAATGTGAATTCACTATCTCTATATTACCGTAATGACCATATGTAGAACAACTATTGCGTGTTAAAAACGGTGTAAAACAGTAGGGCTTTTTTTTTTTTTTAACCATGTCTGTACAATTCTGATTTCAACAAACTCACACGAGCCTCAAAAGTCTCTACAAAAGATGTATGTATATTGATGGTGCCTCTTTGCTCCAAATGAGGAACTGGATTTAATTGATGAGGGTTTTGACGGTTTTTGTTGGGGGGTTTTTTCAGGTAGGCGTATTAAGTTTAAACAGTTTTTTAAGAATTGCCAAAGTCAAAATGCGAGTATTAAAAAACAAACAAACCCAAAAACCCCAAACAATGTGTCATAGAATGTATAAAATAACTGTTTGTAAGCTGATTGATTGATTGAGTAGGTGTTTTATGGCACTATCGACTCAATTTTGGTCATGTAAGTAATGTTTGTAAGCTTTTGTATCTTTAACAAAAAGTCAAATAACTGAGGGATCAACATGTTCTAAAAATAGAAATAGGAAATCACTGTTGTCTAACTTTTTGTTGCATCTCGAGTCATTAAAAATAAAAGGGGGTTTCTTTGGCGTACTCCTTTTCTAAAAAAAAAAATCTTTTTTTTTTTTTTTTTTTGGTAATAAGTTTAAAGGCACTTGCAATACAATTATTAGGTCACATGGTCGCTTTTAAGGACAAGCGGGCCAACTCAGATTTCGGGGGTTTCCAGAAATCTTGACCTACACCAAAGTGGGCAGTGCCCTACCTATAGGGACAGTTTGGTTTCATTGGTGTGTATATTTGTTTGGTTATAGAGAAAACTCTCCTTGTCTTTTAACGGAACTGAACAAGGGGCAAAAACTTTACCTTCGATTTTCTCAAAACGGCATTTTTCGGGATAGCCCCCTTGTGCTTAAAAGCGAACATGTAAGTGCCGAAGAATTTACTAGATAGAAACCTACAAATAAAAGAAGAAAAAGCTATAATTTAAAGACAATATTTAGAGGTTTCATAGGAAAGAAGAAGCAAATGACACCAGAGCACCCACTATACACACAACTGTTTTCCCTACGTTTTTTTGTTTTTTTTTGGGGGGGGGGCTAATTAAAAATTTCTTTTTGGCTTTTCTGTTCGTTTTTTTTATGTTGTTGGGGTCGGATTTTGGTTGTTTTGTTTGTTTTTTGGGTTTTTTAAGAAACCAGTTCTTTGTTTGGAGCAATAGACCATCCACATATTTTGTGTGTGCCATGAAGGAAGCCAAAGATCGTTCCTAACAAGATAGTTCACTCGGCCAAAAAAAAAACTGTCCGCGGAAGTCCGCGCATTATTGGTTTAGATGGCGCTGCAGTCTTTGTTAAGAAGCTCTCTTTCGTTGCTCCAAAAAGAAGAATAGGAATAGCACAGTTTGTTAGTTTCACCAAAGATTCTATACACGGTCTTTGGTTTCACTTTTATTGTTGTTGTTTTTTACACAAGTAAGATAAATCTGTTCCCATCGCAAAGTCCCCACTTTTTCGGAGAGTAGTTCTTCACCGGATTTTGAGGACACTTTTTTAAATTGGCTCAACAAAGAGAGGAGTGGGTGAACTATCTTGTTATGTACGATCTTTGGGGAAGCCCAAGATGTATTGTCTATCTCTGCACTTATACACTGGATTTTCACGATTTCTGTTCTCTTTTTAAAAAAAATTAAATGTATGTTTTAATTGGTATTTGTTATAGCGCACTTTCTATAATGTTTTTATATATATATAGATCTAT
>NW_004798532.1:98009-99168 GCF_000002075.1 Aplysia californica | reverse complement strand
AGGGGGGGGGGAGATCAAGATATTGAGAGATTGAGAGGGAGCAGGAGAGAGAAAGAAAGACAGAGAGAGCGAGAAAGAAAGAGCGAAAGAGAGAGAGATAGAGAGAGAGAGAGAGAGGGGGGCGGGAGACAGAGAGAGAGAGAGAGAGAGAGAGAGAGAGCGCGAGAAAGAAAGAGCAAAAGAGAGAGAAAGAGAAGAGCTAAAAAGAAAGAGATGTTTCCAAATAATTGTTTACTGATGAAACTTTCCTACATTCAGTCCATACATGAGTCAGATGGCTCACTTTTGCACACCGACAAGCCCGAGTTTCTGGTATAATTAATGTAGTGACTTTGTATTTGAGCACATTTTTGCACGTTGATGGAGAGAGAAATATAACACTTTATTCTGTCTACTGTAAAGACTTATTGTCAACAAAAGATGATGATAATAATGATGATGATGATTATTATGCTCTTGAAATGTCATGTGGAAATGTCTCACAGATTTTTTTAACAAATGGTGTACACTATACTTGTAATAATTATTGTTACATGCGTGTTTGAGGTAGTCATTATGAATTAATTAATCGATTAATTATTACAGTCTTTAAAGATTGTTTCTTGTATTTTCTATTTCGTCTATTAATTGTGAGGCATCGTGGTGAAATCAGGCGCTCGTCATATCAATTACATCGAAGAAACTGGCATTTTTCCACCTGTTAGGTAATTTTTATAAAATTTTGGGGGTTTTTTTTTAATCAACACCTTGTGTGTCCACATTATAAAAAAAAGATTTCCGTGTGAATTTAATTGAAATACGATTTTTTTAGGCACAAAATATGTCATTTTTCAATTTTCAAGAACTCTCTGGCTACGGTATTTATTTAAGTTACCAAACACTAGCGACCATTTTCTCACTTAAATCAATAATAATAATAATTGCATTTATGTAGCGCATATCCATACTCAAGAGCATGCTCTATGCGCTTTACAACTATTATTACCCCAGCAGACCCTCTGAGAACACTCAGAAACATTCTCAGCTTCCGCGGAAGCATACAGTGCAAGCTGTGGATTTCACGTGCTTAAACACTATCAAACTGACAAGATCCTTTACTGTCTATAGCCGGGTACCCATTTCCACCTGAGTGAAGTGAGGAAAATTTGTGCAAAGTGCC
>NW_004798532.1:88950-97909 GCF_000002075.1 Aplysia californica | reverse complement strand
TTTCCACCTGAGTGAAGTGAGGAAAATTTGTGCAAAGTGCCTTTCCCAAGGACACAACGTCGGGCCCCTGACGGGATTCGAACCCACGACCTTACGGTTGCGAGTCCGAGAGCCTAACCACTAGGCCACCGAGGCCACTAATTTAAGTTACCCTTGAACTCAGGCCACCCCAACCTCCTTCAATCACAAATATTATCTCTACTTCTATAGAAGATAGATTAAAGGCATTTCTTTTTCTATCGAAAGCAAGGCAAACGAATAAGCCTTGAGATGAAACCAATATTGTGGTTGGTTGGCGGGTGCTCTGGTGTGGTTTGCTTCTTTTTTCCTATCAGACATCATCCTTATCTCCCCCCCCCCCCCCCCTCCCTCCTTCTTTTTTGAGTTTGTTACTCTCTTGCAACACCTCTAATCTTCGGCACTTATAATACGACCTTATTGTGTTGCAAGTGCCGTAAAACTCTTACTAAACCTAAACCTGAAACGAATAATTCCACGTACCCAAAAATTTGACGAGCGCCCGATTTCACCGCGTTGTGACACCACAATAATTGCCTGCGTGTATTTTCCATGTCGTTTTTTCTTTATCTCCCCTTTTTGCCTGGAAGAAGAAATGATAGATATTTATTTGGCAGTGTCGTGGTGTCATTACTTTTTATTGTCATCATAATTTTTAAATTGTATTAATTATTTTTTTTTAGAATTTGATTCTTGATCATCATCTGCACACGCCAAAATTAATATGTGGGATTGGATGTGAATGCTTTCGCAACACTTTTCCAAATGAAGCTGCTGCACTCAAGTCAGACAAAGAAAGACTGTCTAGACCGGTATGCGCGAGATGTGAACTTGGTTCCTACGTACGGAAAGCGACTTATTTTCTACAAATTTAATTTGTTTTAAAATTTCTCACACATCCTAGTTTCGCCCAGGGCACTTATATGACCTTATTGTGTTGCAAGTGCCGTAAAACACTAAGACTAGTTTCGCCCTCATTGGCAGGGTCAATGTAGCCAGTCTCTTAGAGGATCTGGTTGGGGTTGGGGGGAGGGGGGGGGTTTTGTTGTTGTTTTGTTTGTTTTGTTTGAGTAGAGAGATGCGCATAAACAAACTAATGGTAATTTAGTGCTGGGGAAAAGTAATTTGTTTGTTTGAGTAAAAAGAAGTCGCTCATAAACAAACTAATGGTCATTCAGTGCTGGGGAAAAGTAATTTTGTTTGTTTGAGTAAAGAGAAGTCGCTCATAAACAAAATAATGGTCATTTAGAGCTGGGGAAAAGTAATTTTGTTTGTTTGAGTAAAGAGAAGTCGCTCATAAACAAAATAATGGTCATTTAGAGCTGGGGAAAAGTAATTTTGTTTGTTTGAGTAAAGAGAAGTCGCTCATAAACAAAATAATGGTCATTTAGAGCTGGGGAAAAGTAATTTGTTTGTTTGAATAAAAAGAAGTCGCACATAAACAAAATAATGGTCATTTAGTGCTGGGGAAAAGTAATACAGACAGACAGACGGAAACAACAGAGGGAACATAGTGAAGTAGTAGGACTTACCAGTGGCGCCTTCCAATGGTTCACTTTTTAAGACTTTTGGAGGTGGGGGGGGGAGGGGGGGTTGTTTGGGGTTTTTTTAATTTTGCAGTGTACAACAATCACATTTGATAAAACCGATGGTTTCTGTGTCGTTTTCAGCTGTCCATGATCATAATTTAATAATATGATTTTACAGCAGTCTTGGGGAGATATCGATGAAGAAGGTACTGGAAACTGACGTTTGAGATATGGCTTGAGTGAGATTGAGAATGATGGGCAAATTGCTTTGCTAAACCATTATTATTATCATTATAAATTTTTTAAAAATATATTATTATTATTATCATAATCATTGGTACTGTTATTATTGTTATAGTTATTATTATCATTATTATTATTAGATTGCTATTATTATTGTTGTTATCATCATTATCCCCATCATTATTGAAAATATTTCTATTATTGCTTTTATTATCATCACTATTATTATTATTATTATTATTAATAATATTACTATTATTATTATTATTATTATTATTATTATTATTATTATCATTATTACAACTACTACTACTATTTTTTTTTACAATTATTATTACAATAATATAATTTTTATTATAATTATTATCATCATTATCGTTATTGTTATTTTTATTTCTATTCTTAATTTCCGAGACAGCCTATATAAGGCAGTGATCTTTATTCGGTGCTTAAAAGATGGGGTCTGTTTTGAGGCAAAGTTTGTGTGTACCGCAAGAAGTGAAAACGTAACCATATGTGACGCGTCTCGCATTCCACAAATTGAGATATTGGCCAAAAAATCGACACTAGGGCCAAATTTGTAGATTTTCTAGTGATGCCATATTCTTTAAGTATAAAACGCATTTTACTTTTTCATACTTATAAATAGTAAAAACTTCACCTTTAAGAGTGGTATACCTATTTCCATAGGGCTCGAATCCAAGAAGCTACTCATTTTGTGAGCACGCTTCACCTTTATGTCTATTTATCTGAGTAAAGAGAAGAACAACCACCACGAAATAATGGTCATTTAAAGTGCTGGGAAAAGGGTAGACAGACAGACAGACAGACAGACAGACAGACAGACAGACAGACAGACAGACAGACAGACAGACAGACAGACAGACAGACAGACAGACAGACAAACAGACAGACAGACAGACAGACAGACAGACAGACAGAAAAAAAACCCAGGGGGAAATAAGTAAATAAATATAGGACCTACCAGAGGCACCCTCCAACCACTCGCCATCACCATTAATCTATTTACAAAGCCAGCTTTCCGGAATGGCAGAGATGCTAACAGATCGCCCAGAAAAAATTATTATCATTATTAATATTATTATTATTATTATTATTATTATTATTATTATTATTATTAATTGTATCATTTTCATCTTTATCATTAATATTATTACAATTATTATTATTATTGTTATTATTATTATCATAACATTTGTATTCATTTTTACTATCATAATTATATTATTATCTTTATGTTCATTTCTCTTATCGATTCCGAACGGATACATAGTATATTATAATATTTCAAACTGCATAGAATGTTTGTGTGATAATGTTTGCGCCTTGGATTTCATCGCTTTTTTTTCTATTACATTTCTAGTTTTCAGTCAATTTGTTCCTATACTCCACACGCCACTGCAAACTCTTTAGAATTATAAATAATATATATATATATATTATTATTACATACTATATCCAATTGCTAATTAATTCTTTTTCCTAGCTTCTACTACCTTGGCAATTAATTCGACTTCGATTTATTATGCAGTTTGTTTGTTTTTATTTTGGGATTTACATTGATTGTTTTTATTTTTTGATTGTCGTTTTTTTTCCCTTCAAATAGGCTATACGTTATTACTGTTTCACTATAAATAGCTTCACCGGGTTTTTGACTGTATTTACAGCATTAAGCACTTTATGAAGCACGGAAAATGTTTTGAAATTGTAGATTGTGACTTGCCTTTTTTCTTTTTAATCCCCAAAATTTTAATTTTTTCATTTAAAAAAGTGTTTTACCACCCCCCCCCCCCCTTCCCCTCCTTCCACCAAAATCTGCTTTAAAAAAAAACTGATGTAAAAAGCGTATTCTTTTACTATCACATGCTTTTTAAAACATTTTTTAAAGTTTTAAAAATAAATAAATTAATTAATATACTTTCTTATTTACTTATATGTTTATTTATTTATTTATTTATTTATTTATTTATTTGAGTTATTTATTATTTGCAGCGTGGAACAGGAAATGCAGTTCAGAGAAAGACAATAATAATATGCTTATTACCACTGTGTGCACCTTCTACAGTTTCCAAATGTTTTTTTCTCTTTGTTTTTTTTTCTTTGGTTTTTTTTTTGGCTTTTTTTTTATTTGCTCTGTTTTTTCCACTTGTTTTATTTCTCTAGACGTTCACTTAAATCTTGTACATACAGTACTCTGAATAAATTATTGGAATTCTTCTGTACATCTTTTGTGTGGTTGGTGTTTTTTTGTGGAAAATTATGTAATTTTCGTTTTGTTTTGTTTTCAGAAAAGGGGGAGGGAAAAAAGACAGAGTGGAAGAGGGGGAGAAAGAAGTGGTAGGGGGAGGAATTAGGATATATATATATATATATATATATATATATATATATATATATATATATATATATATATATATATATATATATATATATATATATATAAAGAGAGAGAGAGAGAGAGAGAGAGAGAGAGAGAGAGAGAGAGAGGGAGAGAAGGGGGGGGGGGGAGAAAGGGAGAGTAATTTAGTTTAAGTAAGAGTTTTACTGCCCTTGCAACACAATAAGGTCATAAGTGTCGAAGAATAGATGTGCTATGTTACAAGAGAGTAACAAACACAAAAAAGAAGGAGGAGAGATAAGTACAATGGTTGTTTGATAGGAAAGAAGGAGCAAACCACACCAGAGCACCAGCCAACAACCCACAAGTTGAGAGAAAAAGAGAAATAAAGAAAGAAAAAGCGAGAAATAGAGAAATAGAGAAAAAGAGAAAAATAGACAAAGAAAAAGAGAAATAGAAAGGGGAAAAAACAAGAGAAATAGAAAAAAAGAAAGAAATACATAAAGAAAAAGAAAGAGAAAGAGAGAAAAAGAGAGAGACAGAAAACGAAAAGACACAAAAGAGAGAGACTGGGGTGTAGGCAGACAGACAGACAGACAGACAGACAGACAGACAGACAGACAGACACGGAAAAATAAAGTGTTTCAACCAACAAAAAATCCCCTACCTGAATCCCGTGACTGTGAGTGAGCAGGAAGGGGAAGCCACCAGCAGCCTACATGTAGATCGAGCCACGCTAACCATCTCTACAGTCCTCCGCTCTACCAAACTGAGCTATGGCGGGCCACTCCACGCCAACCATCTCTACAGTCCTCCACTCTACCAACTGAGCTATTGCGGGCCACTCCAAGCCAACCGTCTGTCTGTCGGTGACCTCACAGTCCCAGGCTGAGTCTTCCACGTCAAAAGTGACCGCGATGTTGTCTACACTGGAGGTGACAGATGAATTTTTTTTTTTTGGGGGGGGGGGGGGGGGGGGGTTAGTAAGAGTTTTACAGCACTTGCAACACAATAAGGTCATATAAGTGCCGAAGATTTGAAGTGTTACAAGAGAGAAACAAACACAAAAAAGAAGGAGGGGAGATAAGGACGATAGATGTTTGATAAGAAAGAAGGAGCATCCACCAACCACCCACAGATAGAGAGAAAGAAAGAAATAAAGAAAGAAAAAGAGAGAAATAGATATAGAAAGTTAGTTTTAGTTTAGTTTTAGTAGAGGTTTTGCGGCGCTCGCAACTGCATAAGGTCATATGAGCGCCAGAAGATTAGAGGTGTTACAAGAGAGTAACAAACATAAAAAAGAAGAAGGGGAGATAAGGACGATAGATGTTTCATAGGAAAGAAGAAGCAAACCACACCAGAGCACCCGCAAACCACCCGCAAAGTTTGTTTTTGTTTGTTTGAGTAAAGAGAAGACAGAAACAACAGAGAGAACATAAAGAAGCAGGACCTATCAGTGACGCCCTCCAACCACCCACACAGACAGACAAAAATAACAAGGAAAGTAAAGAAGTAGGACCTATCAGTGACGCCCTCCAACCACCCACACAGACAGACAAAAATAACAAGGAAAGTAAAGAAGTAGGACCTATCAGTGACGCCCTCCAACCACCCACACAGACAGACAAAAATAACAGAAGGAAAGTAAAGAAGTAAGACCTATCAGTGACACCCTCCAACCACCCACACAGACAGACAGAAACAACAGAGGGAAAGTAAAGGAGTAGGACCTATCAGTGACACCCTCCAACCACCCACCCACACAGACAGACAGAAACAACAGAAGGAAAGAAAAGAAGCAGGACCTATCAGCGACGCCCTCCAACCACCCACCCACACAGACAGACAGAAACAACAGAAGGAAAGAAAAGAAGCAGGGCCTATCAGTGACGCCCTCCAACCACCCACACAGACAGACAAAAATAACAGAAGGAAAGTAAAGAAGTAGGACCTATCAGTGACGCCCTCCAACCACCCACCCACACAGACAGAAACAACAGACTGAACATAAAGAAGCAGGACCTACCAGTGACGCCCTCCGACCACCCACACACACAGACAGAAACAACAGAAGGAAAGAAAAGAAGAAAAACCTACCAGTAACGCCCTCCAACCACCCACACAGACAGACAAAAATAACAGAAGGAAAGTAAAGAAGTAGGACCTATCAGTGACGCCCTCCAACCACCCACACAGACAGACAAAAATAACAGAAGGAAAGTAAAGAAGTAGGACCTATCAGTGACGCCCTCCAACCACCCACCCACACAGACAGAAACAACAGACTGAACATAAAGAAGCAGGACCTACCAGTGACGCCCTCCGACCACCCACACACACAGACAGAAACAACAGAAGGAAAGAAAAGAAGAAAAACCTACCAGTAACGCCCTCCAACCACCCACACAGACAGACAAAAATAACAGAAGGAAAGTAAAGAAGTAAGACCTATCAGTGACACCCTCCAACCACCCACACAGACAGACAGAAACAACAGAGGGAAAGTAAAGGAGTAGGACCTACCAGTGACACCCTCCAACCACCCACACAGACAGACAGAAACAACAGAAGGAAAGAAAAGAAGGACCTACTAGTAACGCCCTCCAACCACCCACACAGACAGACAAAAATAACAGAAGGAAAGTAAAGAAGTAGGACATAGTGACCCTCCAACCACCCACACAGAGTGTTTATGTTTGTTTGAGTAAAGAGAAGCACATTGACATTATAATGGTCATAAACAGTGCTGAGAAAAAGTAAGGTAAGGGTAAGGGTTAGGGCAGGGGTAGGGGTAATAGACATTATTAAGTGTGTAGGCTACGGAAAACATAGATCTAGATCTAATACATTTATATAACGTAGATCTAGATTTCTAGATCTATATCATATGTGAGGCAGCGTGGTGGCATGCTCTCGTCAAAATAATCAAAGTGATGAAACTTCCATTTTTCCGCCGGTTTGTGAATTTTTATCAAATTTTTGTTTTTTTTACTTAACACCTTTCATGCCCATTAAAGAACTCATTTCTGTGTGGATTTTTCTGAAAAACGTTGATTAAAGGTACAAAAAAATGTAAATTTTCAGTTAACATGGGCTCTTAAGCTAAGGAAATGACTAATCTTTGGCGGCCATTTTCTTACTAATTTTACCTCTGAAAACAGATGCCCCCCACCTCCTTCTTTCGAAAATATCTCGACTTGTATTCAAGATAAATGGATTTTTTTTTTTCATCCAATAAATAAAGGCAAGTGAACAAGCTTTAAGATGATACCAATATCTCTACATGCCTAAAAATTGACGAGAGCCTGATTCCACCACGCTGCCTCACATTTATATAACGATTATCATATATAAAAAATTTATATGAGAAAATGAGTCAGGCAGTTGGCCTGGCAATGCGTTAACTAAAAATATTGTTCAAGAATGCAATAAAAACTCACAAACGGTCACAATAATAAAATACTTTCAGGGATCATCTGATGAACTTACTGTTCGCCATAACTGCCGGTCGCTGAACTGTACGCTACACAACATTCACACACACACACCCACCCACACACACACACACACACACACACACACATGTGGGGGGGGCACGAAAGACGAGTCGTGGTGTGCGTGTCATCGAGAAATCATGACGAGTTGAGTTTTTTCACGTGAATGACAAGAAAACATGGAGCCGTCGTCTAAACCAGTTGTGAATCCGGTTAACCGGTTCGTTTTTAAAACGAGTCTCTTAGTGTTTGCGAGCGTGTGATGGTTTTTCTGTGACGTTCAGAGAAAAAGACTGGTACCGGTACTCTTTTTTCGGAGTTATTCGGTGTTACCTGGAAACGATTCGCAACACCAGCAGATAATGAATAGACTGTGAAAGTTATAAATTGTTTACTATAGGCTGTACGCGTTAAATAAGTTCTTAATTTACCAGTGTGTTCGCCAATTTTGCATGGCACATCTGCAGTCCAGCGAGCAAATAGAAATAGGATATATTGTCTTTAAAGATATTATGTGTATTGATCAAGTAGTTAAAACATCCTTTTATTTTGGCCCTAAATATACAACATCGCTCTTCGGGAGCATACTTACACTGGTTCCTAACAATGAATAGTATAGTATACAATTAGAAGGCATGCCAGTTAGTCACAGGCCCAGTTTGAACAGGCCCAATTAGTGGGTGGTTGGCGGGTGCTCTGGTGTGGTTTACTTCTTTTCTATCAAACATCTATCGTCCTTATCTCCCCTTCTTCTTTTTTATGTTTGTTACTCTCCTGTAACACCTCTAGTCTTCTGGCGCTCATATGACCTTTTGCAGGTGCGAACGCCGTAAAACTTCTACTAACACTAAACTAAAGGCCCAGTTAGTCACAGGCCCTAAAGTCCCTCTAAAATGTCAATTCAGTTTGAGTTGTTCAATATTTCTTTCTTTTTGTATGCAAATCAACGCAAATTTAAATTACTCTGTATAATTTCAACAATGAATGTTCTTTCGTTACAAAAATTGAATAATAAAATTCAATTCATAGTGGGCCTGTGACTAACTAGGCCTGTGAAAAACTTTAGTTTGTCCTGTGACTACTGGGCATGTGACTGTGACTAACTGGGCCTGTGACTGTGACTAACTGGTCAGTCCCCGAGTAAAGCTGCCAACGCACTGGGTTCACGTTCCCCACGTTTTCAACTCTCCGGGGTTTTTTTTGGTTTTTTTGTTTGGTTTTTTTTTTTTTTTTTGGGGGGGGGGGTTGAGTTGGTTACACAAATGTACTGACTGCACATTCCTTTCTCCCTCGTGATTGAAAAATCAACAAAAATG
>NW_004798532.1:87622-88292 GCF_000002075.1 Aplysia californica | reverse complement strand
GATCTAGAATCTAGATCTAGTGTTAGCAGACCAAGAGGCAGGACATGGTTGGACATTATGCATGATGTGATAGAGATAAAGAGAGAGAGGGAGAGAGAGAGAGAGAGTTAGAGAGAGAGAGAGAGAGAGAGAGAGAGAGAGAGAGAGAGAGAGAGAGAGTAGTAGTAGTAGTAGTAGGGGCCTAGTGCAAATCTATGAGACTGGCAGAAGCAAGCACTAATGAACACAGCTATAACAACAAAAAAACATTTTTCCGTGACGTCAGCACAAACGACGTACCCTAAAACAACTGCACACAACCTTTGGAAATGCCGAAATAAACGAAAAACAACAACAGCAACAACAACAACAACAACAACAACAACAACAACACTGAAATGTGGTCCGCGCGATAGATTTGTTACATGTAGATCTAGTATGTAGATCTACCCCGAGACGGCCCTCAGCCTTTTAAAGCCTGAAAATGCCGTAATTTAACCCACCAACGCCGAGTTGCGTGTGGATGTACACAAGAAAAGGGGAAGGTAAGGTTAGGTTATAACTTTCTTCTACTATCTAGAGATATAGATCTACATGTATTTGTGGTGACCGAATTTTGCTATTCAAAAGGCTTTTTAATGGCGGCATCGATCGACATGCGGTTTTCGCCAAAAGATTCTTTAAAATATTC
>NW_004798532.1:84396-87522 GCF_000002075.1 Aplysia californica | reverse complement strand
GTAGGCCGACGCTTCTGTCTCTGTAATTTTAGAAAATCCGGAAGTGATATTTCGCGAGGCGCATTTTGTTTTGAGAGTATAGATTTAGACCTTATAATATTTTGCATCTCTCAAGATTTATTGCCCCTTTCCAGTAGAGTGTAAAATATATAGTAGGCCAATGACTTCTAGTTGATATTAAAGCACCAATCATTCCTTTCATCGAAAGGGAGCCCAACTAGTATACAGTAATTATAAAGACAGTGAAATCTCATCATGATTTTGGAAGCCATTGAGTATAATCTAGATTCTAGATCTAGATTTAATAATGGTCGCTCGTTACGGAAGTCCTCCCATGAAGTGTTTCAGTGAATCAGTTTTTAGTTGTGTTTTAAAAAAAATAATTTTAGTATGAGTTTTACGGCACTTGCAACACAATAAGGTCATAATATAAGTGCCAAGTTAATTAGTTTGGGGAAGAAGGAAGCGAACGGTGCGAAACAGGCCCACACGAGAGGCTAAAGGGCACCACTGGCTGGTAGGTCTTAGGTCTTCTTTATTTTTTCCTCTATTGCTTATGTCTGTCTGTGCGGGTGGTTGGAGGGCGGCACTGGTAGGTCTTAATTATTTACTTTATTTTCCCTCTATCGTTTATGTATGTCTTACTTATTTACTTTCCGTCTGTTGCTTCTGTCTGTCTGTCTGTCTGTCTGTCTGTCTGTCTGTCTGTCTGTCTGTCTGTCTGTCTGTCTGTCTGTCTGTGTGTCTAACTTACATTTCCCCAGCACAAAATGACTACCTGTATTATTGTGTCGATGTGCTTCTCTTTACTCCAACAAACTAAGCCACGGGTAGGCCCACTTCATTTCAATTGTTATCTATTCATTTTTTTTTTTTTAATCAGTTTACTTCTTTATTTCTCTTTGCTTTGTAATTGTTTTGTTTTGTTTCATGGGTGCCATAACTCATTTACTGGCCTAAATTGTGTTAAAGACAGAGTAAAACAATAACAAGCTGTTTCTCCTTCTCTTTACAGTGTCCGCCCAAGCCGTGTAAAGTTTTGGGTAAGCTGTTCCTGGCGGGTACAGCCATCTTCCCGATGAGAAGGTCACATTCTTTCTGAACAGTCTGTACTGTAAATGACCTAAACTGTGGCGACATTGGCGTAAAACAACAGTAAACTGCTTGTCTCTCCTTCTTTCTACAGTGACCAGCCATGACGCGTAGAGATTTAGCTCGAGTGACTTAAAAAACAAACACAACATCGAACCGTTTCTTTCTCCCTCTACAGTGTCCAGCCATGACGTGTAAAGGTTTGGACAAGCTGTTCCTGGTGGGTACAGCCATCTCTCTATTAGGAGTCCACCTTCTTCCTGGCCAGTCTGTACAGTAAATGACCTAAACTTTTTCAAGGATGGAGTAAAAATAGTCAAATAAACATCAAACTGTTTCTTCCTCTCTCTCTCTCCTCGGTCGCCAGCCATGCCGTGTAAAGGTTTGGGCAAGTTGTTCCTGGTGGGTACAACCATCTCTCTGATGGGGTAGTCACCTTCTTCCTGACCAGCCTATACCGTATGCGACCTAAACTTAGTCGCTTATGGTGTAAAATACCATGGAACTGTTTTTCTTTTCCTCTCTCTACAGTGTTCAGATATGACGTGTAAAGGTTTGGGCAAGTTTTTCCTGATGGGCACAGCCATTTCCCTGATGGGGTAGTCACCTACTTCCTGACCAGCCTATAACTGGACTAAACTTTGTTGATGATGGCGTAAACATAATTAAATAACACCAAACGGTTTCTCTGTTCCTCCCTCTCCACAGTCGCCAGCTATGACGTGTAAAGGTTTGGGCAAGATTTTCCTGGTGGGTACGGCCACCTCCCTGATGGGATAGTAACCTTCTTTCTGACAAGCCTGTTAATGGCCTAAACTGTGTTATAGACGACTTAAAAACCAACCGTTTCTTTCTCCCTCTGCAGTGTCCAGCAGTGTCGAGCTATGACGTGTAAAGGTTTGGGCAAGTTTTTCCTGGTGGGTACGGCCATCTCTCTGTTTGGAGTCACCTTCTTCCTGACCAGCTTATAATTGGCCTAAACTTTGTCAATGACGGCGTAATACAGCATCTAATTGTCACTTTCTGATTCTGTAGTGTCCAGCCATGACGTGTAAAGGTTTGGGCAAGTTTTTCCTGGTGGGTACGGCCACCTCTCTGTTTGGAGTCACCTTCTTCCTGGCCAGCCTATAACTGGCCTAAACTTTGTCAATGACGCCGTAATACATGTACAAATCTAATTGTCACTTTCTGATTCTGCAGTGTCCAACCATGACGTGTAAAGGTTTGGGAAAGCTATTCCTGGTGGGTACGTCATTTCCTTGATGGGATACTCACCTTCTTTCTGACCAGCCTGGAAATGATGACCTAAACTGTGTTGACAATGGCGTATATAACACCCAACTGTTTCTTTCTCTCTTCCTCCCTCTACAGTGTCCAGCTACGCCGTGTAAAGGTTCGGGCAAGTTTTTCCTGGTGGGTACGGCCATCTCTCTGTTTGGAGTCCCCTTCTTTCTGACAAGCCTGTTAATGGCCTAAATTGTGTTATAGACGACTTAAAAACCAACCGGTTATTTCTCCCTCTGCAGTGTCCAGCAGTGTCCAGCTATGACATGTAAAGATTTGGGCAAGTTTTTCCTGGTGGGCACGGCCATCTCTCTGTTTGGTGTCATCTTCTTCCTGTCCAGTCTGCCTAGCTCTTCCTGGAGCATCTTACAGAGGGAGGCAGACGCCGCAAGCATAGGCCCCTACAGGTGACGGACGGGATTGTTTGTTTTAGTAGAGGTTTTTACGGCGCTCGCAACTGCATAACGTCATATGAGCGCCAAGAGGTGGACGTGTGTCAACAGAGAAGTCCTTGCAGGGAATCAGACTTACTCTGCTCACGTCTCTAGCTTCAGCAGCGCTAAGTCTGCTTCGACTATCAAAGCAACCCGAAAATAGCGGGTCACAAGAGCGTGACAAACAAACAAAAGAAGTAGGGGGGGGAAATGACGAAAGTAAGGATTAGGAAAGAAAAAGCAGCAATTCCCTGTTGCAGTTCACACTTATGAGCATGACATTGTTGGATCAGCCCATTTACAATTCTACTATGCA
>NW_004798532.1:79803-83062 GCF_000002075.1 Aplysia californica | reverse complement strand
TCCTTTTGTTTATTTATTTATTTATTTATTTATTTTTGTAACAGTGTTTTACGGCGCTCGCACCTGGATAAGGTCACATGAGCGTGCGGGACACATTAAATATTTTCATTTGGTAGGAAATTTTGAATTTTGCCCGGGTGGCTGCCGAAGCCTACTCTTCTTATCGATTTTAGACCACCAAGGGATATCTTTAACGTGCGCAACTTGCACACGGGACCTCCGAGATTTTTCGCCCTTGTCCGAGAAGGCTAGGTTTAGATCTTTCCTACCGTAAGATCAGAGGTGTGACTGGAAGACAGCAGTAAGAAGGCGCCAAGGAGAAACAGTAGAAAGGCTGCAGAAAGAGTCAGGAGCCCAGAGGAGGGGGAAAGGGAGGTGAGGGGGTTGGGGCAGAAGGTGGAAACGAAAGCAGACAACAGAACATTGCTAGAGAGCAGGAGAGGAGTAAAGGAGGTGAAAGGAGACAATTTCAGAGAAGACATTTTTTTCGGTCGCAACCCGGATTTGAATCCGGGACCTTTGAATGAGAGGCAAACACCTTGACCCCTAGGCCACGAGAGCCCCCCTCCCCCCTTTTAAGTTTACGCCCATTTCTGTAACTGCAAAATAATACGATATAATATAATATATGTACAATCTTATTTTACTTACTCTTTACCACATTCAATCATTACTCTATATTTTTATTCCGAACTTTGTTACTATATTCGTTATCTACTTTGTAACATTTCCCCAAAAGAAAAAAGAAATGCGTCACTAACATTTAATTTTTTTCCTCCATGGCTACTGATCGACGCTGCAATGATAAGCTAGTCTTGACATAGATCAACATAATGAATTGCGCGCTGGACTGTGGAATCAAATGGACTCTTTTAAATACAAGCGGGCTAACCCAGATTTCGGGGGTTTCCAAAAATCTTGACCTACACCAAAAACGGGCATTGCCCTACCTATAGGAGAAGTTTGGTTTCATTGGTGTGTATAATATTGGTTTGAGTATAGAGAAAAGTCTCCTTGCCTTTTAAAGAAACTCAATAACGGGCAACAACTTTGCCTTCGATTTTCTCAAAACAGCATTTTTCGGGATAGCCCGCTCGTGCTTAAGATCGACCAAAAATTGCCATAAGCTAGGCTCTATACACAGCAACATAATTCGTTCCTCGAACATTGCGTTATAGTGGGTGGTTGGCGGGTGTTCTGGTGTGGTTTGCTCCTTCTTTCCTATCAAACAGTTATCGTCCTTATCCCTCCTCCTCCTCTTTTTTTTTGGAGTTTGTTACTCTCTTGTAACACATCCAATCTTTGGCACTTATATGACCGTAATGTGTTGCAAGTGCCGTAAAACTCTTACTACAAGTAAAACAATACGTTGTACACGATAGACGACACAGGGGTGCATTTAAAAGAACCTGCCTTTTTGTAGTGTGTGCTTAGTAGAGTTGAGTGTATTTTCCTAGAATTTTTCAACGCATTTTTTCGGTATGGCATTAGTGAAACGGAAATACCTATTGTGGGGCAGCGTGGTGGCATCAGGCTCTCGTCAAAATATTCAAAGTGAAGAAACTTGCATTTTCCCACAGGTTTGTGAATTTTTATCAGATTTTTGTTTTTTGGTTCAGCACCTTTCATGCCCATTCAAGAACTTATTTCTGCGTGGATTTTTTCTGAAAAACGTTGATTAAAGGCACCCAAAAAAAAAAAAAAAAATTTCAGTTACCCCGGACTCTTAAGTTAAGGAAATAACTAATCTTTGGCGGCCATTTTCTCACTAATCTTACCTATGAAAACAGGTGACCCCCATCTCCTTCTTTCGCAAATATCTCGACTTGTATTCAAGATAAATGGATATTTTTCCCCATCCCAATAAAGACAAGTGAACAAGCTTTAAGATGATACCAATAACTCTACATGACCAAAAATTGACGAGAGCCTGATTCCACCACGCTGCCTCACCTATAGTGCGGTAAAAAATTCGTGGCGCAACTTATCCTCAAATATCTCTTTTAAGGGTGGACCAATGTCACCCATGCTTTGCACAGCAGTTTGTATCAATTTGACTTAACTTAATCATATTTTTCCACAATAATTGAGGCCTGATTTAGAAACTTTTCTTCATAAATTTTAATAAAATACTACATATTGTATAAATTTCCATCACGCGGAAAATGTGATTGTTCACAGCACTTCCCGCTTCTCGCACACATTTTGTATACGCATATGGCCTACGTCACAGCTCGCCATTGACACTTTTTAGTGGCAAAACCTCTTACAAAATATATTTTAATAATGAACACATTCTTTTTGCACCAAAGGTTCCTTAAACATACGTTCAATAAGCATACTATTGTGATTAGAAAAAAAAAGACAGACTTGCTCTTGAAAGCGATATTGCCGGAATTGTAAACTTTTAAAAATCTGTAGAAACCATCGACTGGGATTTTTTTTATTAGATCTAGATTCTAGATCTAGTGTTTATTAGGAAGTTTTTTTTAGAATACAGTGTGCTGGAGTTTTAAAAAAATATTCACCTGTTGAGACAAATTGGTATAAGACATTGTGCAAAAGTAGGAGAATCTATGTTCGATAGGTAAGGAAATACTTCACAATAAGTTGCGCCATGTATTTTTTGACCGCACTATACTAATACTATACTAAGCAACCAAACTACTTGTGATTGAGAAAGTCAAATACACCGCGTACATTATACATCACTTGCTCGGTGGTGCGTATAACTATCTACACAAAAAGCATCATGTTTGCTTTAACTATAACGAACACTCGGATACAACGAAATGGAAGGTCAGGCCCGACGACTTCGTTGAATCAGACCGAGTTTCGCTGTATTGTGGGCCTTCCTCTGGCGAGCAATTTGTCGGCGGTACAGGGGGCTAATATAATAATAATAATAATAATAATAATAATAATAATAATAATAATAATAATAATAATAGATAGATAGATAGATAGCATTTGTATAGCGCAAATCTCTGCTCAACAGCAGGCTCTATGCGCTTCACAATCTATACTATTACCCCAGCAGACCTAAGAGCATTCAGTAACAACATCAACTTCCTTGGAAGCATACAGTGCAAGCAGCCGTTTATAGGCGCTAAAACACTAACATACTGACAAGATCGTTCTCTGTCTATGGCCGGGTACCCATTCCCACCTGGGTGAAGTGAGGAAAATTCGTGTAAAGTGCCTTTCCCAAGGACACAACGTCGGGCCCGCGGCTCGAACCCCCAACCTCGCAACATCA
>NW_004798532.1:72574-76885 GCF_000002075.1 Aplysia californica | reverse complement strand
TGATCATTACTATTGTCATTTTCCTCTACTTTTTTTTGTATGTTTGTCACACTCTTGTGACCTGCTATTTCGGGGTGCCTTGAGAGTCGAAGCAGACCTTGTGCTGTTGAAGCTAGAGAGGTAAGCAGTCTAAGTCTGATTCCCTGTAAAGACTTCTCTGTTGACACCCACCCCTTGGCGCTCATATGACTTTATGCAGCTGCGAGCGCCGTAAAACCCTCTACTATTTTTTTTTTAATGTATAAAAACACATTTCCATATATGAATTTTACTGAAAAACATTGATTACGGGAACAAAATATGTCACGTTTCTGCTCTCAAGTACTCTCTTTAGCTATTGGAATTACCAAACTTTGGCGGACATTTTCTCGCTAATTTCACCACTGGAACCAGGTGACCACACTTCCTTCAATCGCAAATAGTTTGAGTTCTATTCAAGGTAGATGGATATTTATTTTATTGGAAGCAAGGGAAATAAATCCGCTTTCAGGTGATACCAATACTTCCATATGCCCGAAAATTGACAAGCGCCTGATTCCATCGCGTTGTGACACAAATATTTTCTCCTTTTTTTTTCAAGCGGATTTACTTATTAATTTTCAAACAAAACGAAGTAGGCTCCTATTTTTTTTATTTGATTATCAAATGGTATCTTTTTTTTGGGATTTTTTAAATACCTTATTTAAAAGCATAAAAATAGCTCCACAGGCATCACTTTGTGCAGAACTACTCTTGAATCCAATAATTCACAATAATTCAAATATAGCCAACTGGGACACCTGAATAGACATAAGGGTCTTGAACATCTAGCTCTCACTGGCAAAATTGAAGGCAAACGAGGCAGGGGTAGGCTCAGAACAACATACTTAGGGAACCTAAACAAATGGGTAACAACAGGGAAAGATCAGTGAAACGTAGCTCTGTTGAGAGTATCCGAGCAAAGGAATGAATGGAAAACCATGATCGCCGATGTCTGTCGCAGATCTGGCACTGGATGATGATTTTCAAACAAAATGAAGTAGGCTCCTATTTTTTAATTTGATTATCAATTGGTATCTTTTTTATACCTTATCTAAAAACATAAAAAATATCTCTACAGGCACCATTTTGTGCAGAACTACTCTTGAATCCAATAATTCACAATAATTCAAATATAGCCTTCTGGACTGACACTAACAACAGCTTAAGGTACAAAAGGTCGTGGTCTTAGTCACCCCCGGTCCACGGTAAATGGTCTGTCCCACACTAGTGGTGACATAATTTTGACGCACCCTCTTTTTTTTAAGTTTAGTTTTAGTAGAGGTTTTATGGCGCTCGCAACTGCATAAGGTCTTGATATGAGCGCCAGAAGATTAGAGGTGTTACAAGAGAGTAACAAACATAAAAAAAGAAGAAGGGAAGATTAGGATGATAGATGGATAGGAAAGAAGGAGCAAACCACACCAGAGCACCCGCCAACCGCCCGCACCCTCTTTTTGTGAAGCATAGTGGTGAAATCAGGCACTTGTCAAAATAACGAAATCGAAGTTATCGGCATTTTCACAACGATTTGGAAATATTTATAGAATGTTGGGTTGTTTTTTTTAGCACAGCACCTTTTATTTCCGTTAAAAAATATACTTCTGTATTGAATTTCTTTAAAAACGTTGATTAAGGGCACAATAAATGTACATTTTTAGTTTCCAAGGACTCTCAAGCTTTGGAAGTCCCCAAATTTTGGCAGCAGTTGTCTTGCTAATTTTACCGCTGAAACCAGGTGACCCCCCATCTCCTTCAATCGCAAACATCTCGACTTTTATTCAAGTTAAAAAGGGTATTTTTAAAATCAAAATACATGTATATACCAACTAGCTGAGTACCCTGCTTTGCTCGGGGTCGACGCCTTGACGTCACTGCTCCTACTGGTCTACGCCGCGGAGGCATTAATTTTACATCTACATTGCTGTCTAGCCTTTCACACTCACACCTGGCTTCTAGATTCTAGATCTAGATCTATATTGCTTTAGATTAGGTCTGCCTTGATCAACTCCTCTCTTGATCTACATTGCTCCAGTGATTGCTGTCTAGCCCTTCACAATCACAAAATACGGGTTTCGCCTTACACCATCACAAAAAAGCACTAAGAAAATAATACTCCCCGAAAGGGCTGCTACACTGTAAAAGGAACACACCGACGTCTTCAAAATCACAGAGGCAGTGTCTATAGCTTGTTCACTTTCCTCTGACACTACTGACAAGTTTCAGAAGGAAACAAATTTCTGGGAGGGCTGTTTACAACATTCTTCTTTTTTAATGACATACTTTTGGTTAACCATTTTCTGCTACAACTTCAACTGCACCTAATGCTGCGACCTGTTTTCAATTTCAAGGTGTGCATTCATACGAAGGGCATACCAAAAGTTGTTTACCTGACCATGAAGGGATAAAGGTAGAAAGCTGAAATTTTGTGCTAAGCTCAGTCTTTCTTTATGTAGTCGCCTCCCAGAGGCGAACATGTTTCTCATCTGTGTATGACCTTGAAAAGACCTTGAGAATAGAGGACCGACCCTCTCTATGTAAGAAAACCAGCCCTTTGCCGTTTCTTGGACCTCACAATCACATTTTTTACACCAATATTTTATCACAGCATAGGATGAGCAATCTATTACATCTATTTGTGGTGGCCGCATTTTGCTATTCAAAAGGCTTTTTAATGGCTGCATCGATCGACATGCGGTTTTCGCCAAAAGATTCTTTAAAATATTCTCGAGATCATGACACTCTTCGTTTTTTCAGTTTTGAGACAGTTTTGCTGTAAAAAGCTAAATTTCTTTAGTTCGCCGATCGCTTTTGTAGGCCAACGCTTCTGTCTCTGTAATTTTAGAAAAGGAGGTTTCCGTTCACTAACTGTGCGCACTGTTTTGAGAGTATAGATCTAAACCTTCTAATTTTTGCATCTCTCCAGATTTGCTTAAATCCAGTAGAATGTAAATATCATAAGCGAATGACTTTCGGCTGACGTTAATGCACCGATCATTCCTTTCATCGAAAGGGGGCCCAGCTAATCAGTTCTATATGCGGCATGCATCTCCGTAAAAATATCCTGCAGTTGCTTGCCTTGCAAGAACAAATACTTCATCATTGCACTGCGCTCAACTTTCTCCATTTTTATTTTAAAACTGCAGAACAACATACCCCCATTCACTTACCAGTGCGCTGGTGGTAAAACCAGTAATTTGAAATTCCCCAAAATTTACAAGCATTTAGGAAGATGATTGCTGGCTTTCACACCAAATTTCAGCTTTCTACCTTTATTCCTTCATGGTCAGGTAAGAAAATACTTTTGGTATGCCTCTCGTATACCACACTGAGCTCGCTCTTAGAAGCAGTTCAAAAGTGTGACGTCTCCGTGAACAAATACGAACAATACAGTACGGTAAGTGTTAAAATAAATTTAAAAAACAAATTTCTTAAAAAGCAAAAAAAAAACAAACAAAAATTTTAAAAACAAAATGAATAAACAACTAGATCTAGTAATACTTCAAAATATGTGAACGAAAATAATAACAAGCTAGAAAGACAAAAACAGAAGAAACAAATCAGTTTCTTTTTTAATGAATGAAAGCAGAAAAGAACATGTTAGATTAACGCACAAACAGAAAAAAACAACCAAAAGGAAAAACATAAATCAACTTTTACTTAGTATCAAAATTGAAAATTACAAAAGTAAACAAATTTTATTTGTTTGTTCGAGTCTGTGTTTTACGGCACTCGACTCAGTTTGGTCATGTAAGTGCAAATTTACAGGAAGACAAAAAAAGAAGTTAAAAAGAGGAAAACCAACAACAAACCAACAAACCAAACAACCAAACAAACAAACCAGCAATAAAAACAGAAAGCAATTTTTTTTAAAGAAACGGAAAAAAAAAAACCAACCAAAAATTGGAAAAAAGAAAACCTCCGCGGGTGAACTAGGTCGCAGGATGGAGTGAAGCGGTCTCATTCGTCCACGGTGGTGGGGTTGACAAAAGAAGTCGGCGCGCCGCTGGTCCCGCCCTGTTTGAGCTTGAAGATGACGATGAAGACAAGAAAGCCGACGAGAATCCCTCCAAGGACTAGCCCGACAGCCAGGCCTGCTAGCGACGCTGAGGGGAAGAAAGAATATATATATGTGAATTCTAAAAAAGGAAGAAAGAAAGAAAGAAAGAAAGAAAGAAAAAAAGATGACGATGAAGACAAGAAAGCCCATGAGAACTCCTCCCAGGACTAGCCCGACGGCTAGTGACGCCAAGGTGGAGAAAGAATATATGTATGTATGTATATATACATATA
>NW_004798532.1:68660-70009 GCF_000002075.1 Aplysia californica | reverse complement strand
CAGGTCATCGTAACCTTTAATGCTTCAAATTTTTCCATTTCGCTGGAGAATAATAAATATGGGTCAGTGGGTGGTTGGTGGGTGCTCTGATGTCGTTTGCTCCTTCTTTCTTATCAAACATCTATCGTCCTTATCTCCCCTTCTTCTTTTTTATGTTTGTTACTCTCTTGTAACACCTCTAATCTTCTGGCGCTCATCATATGACCTTATGCAGTTGCGAGCACCGTAAAACCCCTACTAAAACTAAATATGGGTCACGACGCGGGGGAATCAGGCGCTCGTCAATTTCTGGGCATCTGGAGTTATTGGCATCATCTTAATAAAGTTTGCTCATTTGACCAGGTTTTGAAGAAAATAATACACGCCGAGCTTGAATAGAAGTCGAGACATTTGAGATTGAAGGAGGTTGGGGGAGGTGGGGGGGTGTCGCCTGGTTTCAGAGGTAAAATTAGCGTGAAAAAGGCCGCCAAAGTGTGGTGATTTCCAAAGCTTGAGTGTCCGTGGAAACTGAGAATTTATATTTGTTGTGCCTTTAATTAATATTATTCAGTAAAATCCATACAGAAATATATTTTAAAAAGCTCGTAAAAAGTGTTGAATAAAAAATATTTAAAAATAGGAAAAAAATAGCCAAACTGGGGGAAAAATGGACATAAAAAGTGTTGAATAAAAAAAAAAATTCTTTTAAGGGAAAAATTGCCAAACTGGCTGAAAAATGCCCATATCTTCGATTTTATTATTATGACGAGCGCCTGATTTCACCACCATGCCTCACAGAATATTCTCCTTTGCGGATGTTTTGGTCATTGTCAGATATTGAGCGCACTCCTAATAATTTGAATACCTGGGGAGTACAGCAGTGAGAGTTAGAGAAAGAAAGAGGGAGGGGGAGGAGAGAGAGAGAGAGAAACAGAGAGACAGAGAGAGATGGGAGGGGGAGAGAGAGAGAGAGGGGAGAAAGAAAGGGAGAGGGAGAGAGAAAGAAGAAGATGGAAAAGAACAAAGGTCACTTGTGCAGTTGCGAGCGCCGTAAAACCCCATACTAAACTTTAAAAACTATCAGATATTGACGGAAGAGATGTTAGCCTAACCACTCGGCCACCGGCGCCACCTCTGACTCTGTGAGAAGGAGATCATCTTACCAGGACGCTGGTCACTCTGATGGGAGACACTACAGCAGTGGACGCCACGCTGAGTACAACTAGCCGCTTGAATACCTGGGGAGGTCAAAGGTGAGAGTGAGAGAAAGAGAGAGGGAAGGGGGAGGAGGAGTGAAAGAGAGAGAGAGAAAGAGGGAGGGGGGAGGAGGAGGAGAGAGAGAGAAAGAAAGAGGGAGGGGGAGGAGGAGG
>NW_004798532.1:66016-67484 GCF_000002075.1 Aplysia californica | reverse complement strand
AGAAAGATAGAAAGATAGAAAGACAGAAAGATAGAAAGACAGAAAGATAGAAAGATAGAAAGACAGAAAGATAGAAAGACAGAAAGATAGAAAGATAGAAAGACAGAAAGATAGAAAGACAGAAAGACAGAAAGATAGAAAGACAGAAAGTAGAAAAAAGTGGAAAAGAAAAGTGACAGTGGCAAAGACACTGAGCACAACTAGGCATTTGAACACCTGGGGAGGTCAAAGGTGAGAGTGAGAGAAAGAGAGAGGGAGGAGGAGGAGGAGAGAGAAAAAGAGAGAGAGAGGGGGAGAGAGAGAGAGGGAGAGGGAGAGATGGGAGAGGGAGGGAGAGAGAGAAAGAAAGAGAGAGAGAGAGAATGGGGGATGGGGGGAGAAAGAAAGGGAAAGAGAAAGAAGAAGAAGATGGAAAAGAACAAATGAAACATAAAGAGGAAAATAGAAGAAATAGACATTTGAATACTAGTGGACCACAATGGTGAGAGTGAGAGAAAGACAGATGGAAGGAAGAAGAAGAAGAAAAAGAACAATAGAAACAGAAAGATGAAAATAAAAAAACAATAGCGTTTGGATAGTTTGGATATTTGGATACCCGTGGAGGTCATACTTTAGCATGTGTGAGAGAGAGTGAGAGAAAGATGGAAAGAAGACGTGGGAAAGAATGGAAAGAGAAAAACGAATGGAAGTAGAAATACGGTACACCCAAAAAAATATTTAAAAAATTGAAGAGGAAAGAAATTCATAAAGAAAGAAAAGGAAAGGAGAAAAAAGATGGAAATGGTTGGGGAGGAAAAGAAAAAGCAGAAGAGAGACAGAATGGGATGAAATGACACGAGACATCAATTTAATTGTTCACCACAAAGAGAGATTTGCTGAGCCACGGGAAATATTATTCGAATACACACTCGTCCTCATGATGTCTCAACCTCTACCCCTTTCTCTCTCTCTCTCTCTCTCTCCCCCTTTCTCTCTCTCTCTCTCTCTCTCTCCCTCTCTAAAACATACCACTATATTCCTCCACACCAGAGCCCTATAATTTCCTGGGATGACCAGAAGAAAATCAGCTTTCATGCTGGCATTGAAACACTGGGCCACGTTATAGTCGTGGAAGGAGGTGGGGTCAGGGTCAAAGTCGTAGTAGTTGAACTGAAGGATGACCGGTGGCTGCAATAGATTCGGAAATCAATAATAAAGATGATGATGATATCAATAATGATGATAAAAATAATAATAACAACAACAACAACAACAACAAAAACAACAACACTAACACTACCATTCCTACTACTACAAATAATAATAATAATAATAATAAAAATAATCATCATCATCATCATCATCATCATCATCACCATCATCATCATCATCATCCTTCTTCTTCTTCTTCTTCTTTGCGAGCGCCGTAAAACCACTACTAAAAAAAATTAATTTAAAAAAGCTTCTTCTTCTTCTTCTTCTTCTTCTT
>NW_004798532.1:60909-62218 GCF_000002075.1 Aplysia californica | reverse complement strand
AAACAGATAGATAAATAAAACGGACTCACAGAGACCCAGTTGATGTACTTGAGCATGCCGTCCACAATCTCCGACTTGACGCTAAAGTGGCCAGGTATTTGCGGCAGGGGCATAGAGCTGTTGTCATTGTGGCAATACACCCCTTCCGGTATCTGTCGACACGAAGAATCAATTAAACTGTCCCCGTGGTTTTATGCACTCCTGCATAATTTAGCAAAATTTGATCATATTTTGCATAATTTCTTATTACTTTCCTTTATCATTCTTTGTTAAAATTAACAGAATCATAATTTCACATTTTTTGGGCTCAGTTTGCATAATTTCAGAATTTTTCTTGCGTAAAATGACGGGGACAGATTAAACAGTTAAAGTTTTTTTGAAGTTTTAGTATGGTTTTGTTTTGTTTTGTTGTCGTTCTTTTTAAAAAAATTAAATGTGAGGCATGCTGGTGAAATCAGGCGTTCTGTCCAAATAATAAAATAGAAGAAAACTGCATTTTTCCGCTGAAAGTGGAGACGGAGGCAGACAACAGAACATATGGTTACCGAGCACGAAAAGGTGGGGGGTTGGCGGGAGCTCTGGTGTGGTTTGCTTCTTCTTTCCACCTATCAAACATCTATCGTCCTTATCTCCCCTTCTTCTTTTTTATGTTTGTGACTCTCTTGTAACACATCTAATCTTCTGGAGCTCATTATTATGACCTTATGCAGTTGCGAGCGCCGTAAAACCTCTACTGAACTAAACTAACAGAGAAGGAAATTAAAGAGGTGAAAGGAGAACATTTTAGAGAGAACAAAATTCTCTCGTTGCTACAAGGTTTCGAAACGGGACCTATTGAATGAGAGTCGAACAGCGCAACCTGTAGACCACGAGAGCCCTCCCTGTTCTGTTTGCTCTGTCTCTTTTTTAAAGTTTTAGTAGAGATTTTACAGCGCTCGCAACTGCATAAGGTCATATGAGTATCAAGGGGTAGGTGTCAACAGAAAAGTCCTTACAGGGAATCTGGCGTACTCTTCTCACCCCTCTAGCTTCAACAGCACAATTAAGTCTGCTTCGACTATCAAGGCACCCCGGAAATAGCGGGTCACATGAGTGTGACAAACATACAAAAGAAGTAGAGGAAAATGACAATAGTAAGGATTAGGAAAGAAAAAGCAGCAGTTCCCTGCTGTTATAGTTCAGGCAAAGTTATGACCATGACATTGTTAGATCAGCCCATTTACAATTCTACTGTGCACTAGAACGAGAAATGTCCCCCCCTCCCCTCCCCTTTTAGGAATGGCCTAAAGACACTTCAGTCAGTGGTACG
>NW_004798532.1:57955-60041 GCF_000002075.1 Aplysia californica | reverse complement strand
AGTTGTAGGCGAGCCGTCATAATCTAAAAACCTGTCGTTGTTAGGTAGTCCCTCCAACTGATCATGTTGCGTAGGCCCCTCCCACTGTTGACCAATAGGGAACAAAATAAATTTTCAGCTGCTGGTGAGGTAAGCGTGTGATCCCACATAACCCATAAGCCCCGCCCAGAACCCATACACAAATCGCAAGTGAGATGAGTGGTCATCATCATCATCATCATCATCATCATCATCATCATCATCATCATCATCATCATCACAAGGAAAGAAAAAGAAAAAGAAAGAAGAAATGACATAAAAATGGAGTTGCAAAAAGCAATACAACCAATCCCCCTCCCAAAAAAAAAATTAAATAAAAAAAAAAATTAAACAATCCCTCCAAATATTTTTTTTAAAGCGACAAATAACAAACAAAAACAAAACAAAAAAAGACAAGAGAGAAAGAGAACAGATCTTTTTGCTCCTTCTTCTTTTTGTTAATCTCACTGACCTGTGAAGTACCATTTGTGGGTGGTTGGCGGGTGCTCCGGTGTGGTTTGCTTCTTGTTTCCTATCAAACATCTATCGTCCTTGTAAATCTCCCCTTAGTCGTTTTTATGTTTGATACTCTCTTGTAACACCTCTAGTCTTCTGGCGCTCATATGACCTTATGCAGTTGCGAGCGCCGTAAAACCTCTACTAAAACTAAAGGGGTACCATTTGACTTGGCTGGCACTCTGTATAGAGTCCCTCTAGATACATATCTCCCACACCTGATAAAGCTGTCCGTTGTCCGTGGGAGGGAGGGGGGGGGAGGGGGAGAGAGCACAGAAGAAAAAGGAAAAGAGAAAAAAAAAAAGAAAAAAGAAGAAAAAAAAAAGAAAAAAGAAGAAAAAAAAAAGAAGGAAAAAACCCCACCCAAAAAACCCAAGAGGAAATAAAGAGGAAATAAAGAGGAAATAAAGAGGAAATAAAGAGGAAATAAAGAGGAAATAAAGAGGAAATAAAGAGGAAATAAAGAGGAAATAAAGAGGAAATAAAGAGGAAATAAAGAGGAAATAAAGAGGAAATAAAGAGGAAATAAAGAGGAAATAAAGAGGCAAAAAAAGAAGAAAAAAAGAGGAAAAAAACACAAAAGGAAACAGAGAGGAAAAAGAAAAGGATTTTTTTTTAAATGAGAAAAAGAATGAAAAAAAGAAAGAAAAAACAACCTATCTCCCCCCCCCAAGAAAACCAAACAAAAACAAAACAAACAAAAACAAAAAAAAACAAAACAAAGACAAATGACCAACCTGTGAAGTACCATTTCACATGGCTGGTGCTCTGTATAGAGTCCCAATAGATGCAGCCCTCCCACACGTTACAGCGTTGACCGTTGTCCAGTGTCTGTTTGCCCACGTACCGGATGGGGTGCAACGTTGTGTTCAGCCTGTGGTCAGATCATTGGTCAAAGGAAATTTCGATAGGTTAGGGGGTTCTCGTGGCCTTAGAGGTTACGGTGTTGGCTTCTCATTCAAAGGTCCCGGGTTTGAAGACCGGTAGCGACCGAAACATTTTTTTTCCCTAAAACTCTCCTTTCTCCTCTCACCTCCTTTCCTGCTCTCTAGAAATGTTCTGTCATCTGCTTTCGTCTCCTCTTTCTGCTCACCCCCTCCTTGGGGCTCCTGACTCTTTCTGCAGCCTTTCTACTGCTACTCCTTGGCTCCTTCTTACTGCTGTCTTACAGCCACACCCCAGATTTTCTGGTAGGAAAGATCTACACCTAGCCTTCTCAGACAAGGACAAAAAATCTCGGAGGGCCTGTGCGCAAGTTGAGCATGTTAAAGATCCCTTCGTGGTGTAAAATCAATAGAGTAGATTTCGGCCGCCACCCATGCAAAATACAAAATTTCCTACCAATTGAAAAAGTTTAATGTGTCCCGTGCGCTCATGTGACCTTATGCTGTTGCGAGCGCCGTAAAACATTTACCCCCCAAAAAATATAAATTTTTAATACTCCAGTGAGGTCAATCAGAACACTGGTCATTTTGACCATCCATGACAGTACATTGGTCAAAGTAAATTTTGGCCTTCCAGTGTAGTCAGACTGGGTCAAATACACTCCCCC
>NW_004798532.1:53745-56047 GCF_000002075.1 Aplysia californica | reverse complement strand
GTACAATGTATAATTGTACTAATAGTATGCATTTATATATTACAATATATATATATTTAATTATATCTATATATGTTATATCTATCTATATCCATCAGGTGCGGTTATACCATAGATCACGATCGTGCAGTGCTGCCCATATTTTTTTAATGTTCTATTACGAAAAGCATCCACAAACATAAAATAAAAGAAGTCAGAAACAAACACTAGCCAAATATTATTTCAAAACAAGGTCGTCGCTGGCGCCTTAACTGTCATTTCTGTGTCAAAAGCGCCATAAAACATCTCTATACCATGCCAAAGTCCACGTGCTTTAACTAAACATAATATGATATTCAACAGTGGTAACCTGACCTATAAATCGCTCTTTGGGATAACCCAAACGATGAAGACACTCGTAGAGAGTATGGGGGTACATTAATATTAATAAGACGGCACATCTCAAATGTGCACCCACGAAACATAGCCTACGGTAGGCAGTCTAAAAATAAACGCGATAGACTGCACACTATTCTATGCCAAAATTATGTGATCCCCGGAGCAATTTAGGGGAGTGCTTAAGTGAATTGTGATTGGTTCATTGTCTTGCCACTATTTTAAGTGATTCTGTGACCGTGAACCTGAGGGAGGTGAACGTGACATACTTAAGTCACCGTCCTGCGTCCTGTGAGTTGTGCCTTTGAATAGTTTCGTGGTGGAGTGGTGACATTTATTACTTGAGTGTTCAGTTCCAATGCAGGATTAAGAAATTGATGTTTAGCTAACAAACAGATTAGTTCTAGAAATCAAAGCGACAATCCATTTACTATGCCATTGACTATCTTCAACCTGCTATAACTTAATTGTGCACGCCCACTTTTTAGCCCCACGAACCGCCCCTGATATCCACCCATCCATCCGTCCGTTCGTCCATCCATCCATGTGATCTGTCTATCTATCTATCTATTTGTGTGTGTGTGTGTGTGTGTGTGTGTGTGTGTGTGTGTGTGTGTGTGTGTGTGTGTGTGTGTGAGTGTGTGTGTGTGTATGATTGTGAGTATTAGTGTGTATGTGTGGGAGTGTATATGTTAGTATGTGTGTGTATGTGAGTGTGTGTGTATGTGTGTGTGTGTGTGTGTGTGTGTGTGTGTGTGTGCGTATGATTGTGAGTGTGTAGTAGCGTGTATGTGTGTGAGTGTATCTGTCAGTATGTGTGTATGTGAGTGTGTGTGCGTGTGTGTGCGTGTGTATGTATATGTGTGAGTGTGTGCGTGTGTATGTATGTGTGTGAGTGTGTGTGTGTGTGAGTGTATGTGTGTGCATTGTGAATAATATACGAAGTGTGAGCAACAATTATGACCTCCATCACCAGCACCAATAATCTGTCCCCGTGGTTTTATGCGCCCCGCATAATTCAGCAAAATTTGATCATTTTTTGGGCATAATTTCTGATTATTTTCCTTTATCATTCTTTGTTAAAATTAACAGAATCACATAATTTCACATTTTTGGGCTCAGTTTGCATAATTTCAAAAAAGTTTTTGGGCATAAAACTGCGGGGACAGAATAATAAGAAGCCAGAACTCAACAACACATCAATCTTTGCACTGAGAGCCTGAGCCAGAATCTGAAACCCCTAAACATGTCACAGAGGTCCAGAATCTAAAAAAAACAACCCAGTTCCTTTCAGTTTCAATAATGAACGTGTAGGTAATTGGCGCTAGTTTCAAAATAACTTACAATAAGAATAGAAACAAAATTATTATTTTGCGAGAAATTTGGACGTTTGACGGTCACTTTGAGATTCCGATGTATGAATAACTATGATGACAAAATATCTCCACTAGTGATACTCTGTAAATGAACTCAACTGCCATCTCCACCACCACCAACTACCACTACCAATAGTACAACAGCTCATCCAGCACCACCAACTACCACTACCAATAGTACAACAGCTCATCCACCACCACGAACTACCACTACCAATAGTACAACACTGTTGTGAACAAAACTAACTTGTGTTTCGCGCGCTCATATGACCTTATGCAGTTGCGAGCGCCGTAAAACCCCATACTAAAACTAAAACATGGTACAACAACTCATCCACCACCACAAGTATAAACAACACCATCAATACCACTTTCAATCAATGACACAAAAACGACAATAGGCCCGGCCCTGGCATCTTTTCGTGGGGGAGGGGGTTCAGGGAGGTTGGACTGCCTCACCCGCTACCCTAAAGAGGCGGTGGCCCTGGCGAAGAGCACGCTCTTCGGGGCTCCAGACATTTTGAACGGAGAGGCTACCACACACACACACA
>NW_004798532.1:51939-53115 GCF_000002075.1 Aplysia californica | reverse complement strand
GCAGTAGAAAGGCTGTAGAAAGAATCAGGAGCCCAGAGGAGGGGGGCAAAGGAGATGAGGGAGTGGGGGCAGAAAGAGGAGACTATTAAACACCACAGTACATGAAATGCAACCAAAAACAGACGAGCTAGCAAAAGTTGTGGAAAATGTTGGCCTTATAATAAAATGTATCCAAAACAGAAGTACCACGACAATCATCAGAAGCTACACCCATCACTCTTTATGGAGAACCCCTTGCAGAAATTAGTAAATTCAAGTACCTTGGCAGCATTTATTATATCCAAAACTGTAGACTGCCTTGACAACGTCCACCAAATACTTAAAAATGCATGGACCGCTTTTGTGAAATTAAAAACTACATGTATATTACGGAAGTTCAAGATCATTTCACTGAAGACGAAATTAAAAATACATAGTAGCAATATTTTGTCTGTATTGACATATGTGAGGCGGCAGGGTGGAATCCAGGCTCTCGTCCATTTTTGGGCATGTAGAGTTATTGGTATCATCTTAAAGCTTGTTCACTTGTCTTTATTTGGATGAAAAAAAAATAATCGTTTATCTTAAATACAAGTCGAGATATTTGCGAAAGAAGGAGTTGGGGGCCACTTGTTTTCAGATGTAAAATTAGTGAGAAAATGGCCGCCAAAGATTACTTGTTTCCTTAGCTTTAAAAGTCCGTGGTAACTGAAATTTACAGTTTTTGTGCCTTTAATCAACGTTTTTTAAAGAAAAATTAACACAGAAATGCGTTCTTTAATGGGCATGAAAGGTGTTGAGCCAACAACAAAAAAATTGATAAAATTCACAAACCTGCGGGAAAAAAAAATGCAAGTTTCTTCACTTTGATTATTTTGACGAGAGCCTGATTCCACCACACTGCCTCACCTATATAGTAACAATATTTTGTCTGTATTGACATATGGTTCATAGATAGTGAAAACAAATAAAACAATTCAACGAAAATTTAAAGAAAACTTCCAAACAAAATTTCTACGAAGAATTTTACTAATAAAATTAACTGAATTTATTACAATTAATGAAGTACTGAAAAGACCTGGAATTGAAGATATCAACACAACAATAAAAAAGAGAGGATGGAGATATCTGGGACATGTTCTGACAGACAGACAGACAGACAGACAGACAGACAGACAGACAGACAGACAGACAGAC
>NW_004798532.1:47969-49191 GCF_000002075.1 Aplysia californica | reverse complement strand
CCCCCCCTCACCAACCCGTCTTCTCGTGCCTACAATACCGGCAATTTATTTCCTCGTAATTCATTTTCAGTATTTTCGTGGTTTCTATTTGTTAATGTTGTCTGTCTCAATGCAATAGCCACAGGTATATTTATATCCGTATTCTGATTGTGTGGATAGTTTTTGCGGTATCAACATTGCGATTTGATTTATGGCGAAAAGAGTTTAATTTTAGCAGCATGGGCTCTCAAACTACTTTTACGACTAGTGGTGGTGATATAAAATAGCCAATGCTACAAAAAAAAAAATTAATGACTTTCATTGCAAAATGTTCTTGTCTGACCAAAGCTAGTGGACAAAAACGTTTTTAGAACGACACGCCCTCCATTCAGAACAATGCTAAGAGATACTTTCCAAACTTTGACCTGTAGACTTATAAACATGGGCAAGCCCCCCACCCCCACCCCCTTTTTTCCTTTCTCAAGACCTCACTTACTAAGCTATGTCCTGTTTCATGGGTGACCCAGGTAAAGTAGCACAAGAAAGAGACTTTTATTTATGTGTTGTTGTTTTTTTAATTTTGAAACTGAGGCAAATGTACAAATATCTTTTATAACATTTCTTGTCTTTCTATCCCAAGCGAGGGGTTCAAATTGCAATGGTTATTTTTCATGGAATATTCCGTTTCAGACCTAATGTGTCATTAAAATTGTTTATTTATTTATTTATTTATTTATTTATTTATTTATTAAAATCATTTATTTATTTATTCATTCATTTATATACTTATATTTTATTTATTTATTTATTTGTTTCTCTTTAAAATGTATTTATTTATTCCATTTATCTATTTATTTATTTATTTATTTGCTTGTTTGTTTATTGTCTGTCTGTTTATTTGTTTGTTTGTTGTTCGTTTGTTAGTTTGTTTCCATCTATCTTTCTTTCTTTTTTTTATTCATTTATGTATTTATCTATTTAATCGAATATCCCCCATCGGTCTGCTCGGACGTTGTAGCCCTCTCGTCAGCCTCGATTGACCCTGACGGATAGAGTCGTTTTTTGTTTTAGTAGAAGTTTTACGGCGCTCCCAACTGCATAAGGTCATATAATGAGCGCCAAAGGGTGGATGTCAACAGAGAAGTCCTTACAGGGAATCAGACTTGCCCTGCTCACCTCTCTAACTTCAACAGCACAGAGTCTGCTTCGACTATCATCAAGGCACCCCGGAAACAGCGGGTCA
>NW_004798532.1:46077-47399 GCF_000002075.1 Aplysia californica | reverse complement strand
CACACACACACACACAGACACACACACACACACACACACAGACACACACACACACGTTATTTTAGATTCTAATAACACTGTGTAAGACAGTCACTTGTATAAAACTGCTATTTTTTCCTTCAACAACAGATGGCCGTCTAAGACAGTTTCTACAGTCATCATCATCATCATCATCATCATCATCATCATTGCCTTTCTCACCCTGGGTACCCAGGATATACGCCACGGACAAATACTTTCCACTTTTCTCTATCCTGGGCTAGCCTCTTGATGTTATTCCATGTCTTCTCACTATTCTGTAATATCGATTTCTGTGATTCTTCTCCAGGTTCCATGCAGTCTTCCCCTTGATCTTTTACCCTGTGATTTCTAATCCAAAACTTTCCTTGTTATGCACATGACTCTTTCTGCAGTCTTTCTACTGCTACTCCATGGCTCTTTCTTACTGCTGTCTTTCTGCCACACCCTGATCTTCTGGTAGGAAAGATCTACACATAGCCTTCTCGGACAAGAGCGAAAAATCTCGGAGGGCCCGTGTGCAAATTACGCACGTTAAAGATCCCATGGTGGTCTAAAATCGATAAGAGTAGGCTTCGGCCGCCACCCGGGCAAAATTTTAAATTTCCTACCAACTGAAAATATTAGGTGTGTCCCGCGCGCGTAAATGACCTTATGCAGTTGCGAGCGCCGTAAAACACTTAGCAAAAAAATAATAAAATAAATTAATTTTTAAAAATTGTTATGCAGCTGCTGACTTCCAGTACATTACGCGACAAGACAGAAGACGGCCCTGGAGGGAGGCCAACTCAAGATATTGGCCAAGAAGGATCTCTACTAAGTAAGATAACACAAGAGGTGGGCGTCGTTTGGACGATAATAATGTATCTCGTCGGCGGGAAATCATGCGCTCGTCTTTACTTTAACTTTACTTTTTTCTTTCGCTTGTACCGGTGGGTGTCGCGGGGAGACACAGGCGTCTGTCTGCAGCAAGGCGAGTGGCCTGTAGGAGGAACATCCCGTGAGCTCTGAGGGTGTCTGCCACAGATTCACTCCATCGTCGCCTTGGTCTTCCTCTGGCTCTCCATCCGGAATATTTAGTGTTGTATGCTCTCAAAGCTGGATGGTTTGACGGCATCCGCGTGAGGTGTCCGAACTATTTAACCTTTTGTTTTTCAATGCGATGTAGGACTGGTGTTGCTCCTCCGTGTCCCTTATGAAATCATGCGCTCATTAAAATAAAGAAACTAAAGAAACTTTTTTTTCCTCTCCTTTCGTTGAGCAATCTTCATTTTTTTAATTAAAAAAAAAATTTTACTTTTAAC
>NW_004798532.1:44358-44916 GCF_000002075.1 Aplysia californica | reverse complement strand
CCTCTCTCTCTCTCTCTCTCTCTGTATACACAGAGTACATAATATAATATATATACAGTCAAACCTGAGCAAAACGGCCACCCATTGTCAAGGAGAAAAGTGGCCGTATAACACAGGTGGCCGTCTTAGGCAGGACTGATCAAATTGAAGAAAGCAACTCCTGTGAGGTCCAAACCGAGGCTGATCTCAGGCTTTGGACTTCCGTAAGATGAATTCAAAAGAGTTTTTGTTCTCTTTTGAAAAAGGGGGGTGGATGATGTAAGAAGGTTTTGTTTTTTTTGTTGGTTTGTTTTTCGGTAAGTTGTTTTTTTTCTTGCTGATTTCGTGCAATCTTTAAAAAACCCCCCAAAAAAACCCAACTAAATAATATTATGTGAGACAAAGACCGAGTGCCATGGTAAATAAAACAAACACACGGGTCGCCATCACTATGAGAACGAGCGACGCTTCTGTCGCAAGTTCACGTCAACGTCCATTGTTCTGTCCCCGTGGTTTTATGCACCCCGCATAATTTAGCAAAATTTGATCTTTTTTTGCATAATTTCTGATTATTTTCCT
>NW_004798532.1:42614-44258 GCF_000002075.1 Aplysia californica | reverse complement strand
ATTAACAGAATCGCATAATTTCACATTTTTGGGCTCAGTTTGGATAATTTCAGAATTTTTCTTGCATAAAACGACGGGGACAGATTGTTACTTTCTCACAGATTGGGTAAACAAAACAGTGACCAGTCACCTCACATACGATTTGTGTTTGAGTTGTGGGCGGGACTTAAAGGTAATGGCGGATCACACGCTTCCCTCACCTGCAGTTGGAAATATAATTATTGTAACCCATTGGTCAACTTGGGTAAACATTCACTGGAGGGACTAACAATAACGACAGATAAATGAACAGATACTCACACACATCAATCTGTCACTGGAAACAAGAAAAAAAAAATACTGAAAAGTCACATCGAGCCAATCCTATTATACGGGTGCGAAGCATGGACAATCAATAAACAGCTGGAAAGAACAATTGTGGCGACAGAGTTGTAGGCAAATTTCTTCGGACACACAATGCGGAAAGAAGCATTGGAAAATATTGTAACAACAGGCAAGTTTGATGGAAGGAGAGGCAGAGGCAGACAGAGGGAAAAGATACTGGACAAGATGACAACATGGCTAGGAGCAGCAAGAACAACAGATACCATTGCTGCAACGCATGACAGAGTGAAGTGGAGGTCCATGATCGCCCACGCCAGTCGGCAAGGCACCGGATGATGATGAATGAATTATGCGTGAAGGGCCGATTTAGAATTTATGACAAAGCGTCGGGTGATGGATGAGTGACCACGCCTGACCGCCTGAGGAAGGTATATTTGACCGTAGGTTGATAATATACATGTATTAAATAAAGTGGCCACGGCCGGGTTGGCTAGGTGACCATTTTACACAGTTAAATTATATCGAAAAAAAACGTAAGGGGGGAAATGGAAAGTGGCCGTTTGTACAGGTGGCCGTTTTATACAGGCGGCCGTCACGACAGGTTCGACTGTATAAAAAATTATATATATATAATGTATATATATATATATATATGTATATGTTTGATAAAAAAATACAAAAAGTCAGTCAATATATGTCACAATTTCCTTTTATTATACAATATTGGCTGCATATTAACCCCAAGATAAATGCATATTCTCAGTTGGACATGATAAAATAACATACCGAAAAAAAATCAGAAAAATGAAATATCAAACTAAACATTTCATTTTTAGAAAAAATTTAATTTCAAATAAAATTGTAAAAAAAGAAAAAAAAAACCTAAAAAACTACATGCACCAAAATGATAAAAGACACAAATATATTTCAGACAGGGCAATGCTTACGTAACTCTCATTTAATTTGTCAAAATGGAAAGGCATTGTAGATTTTGTTTTGTTTGGGGTAAAGAAAAGAACGTTGACACAATACCAGTCATTCAGTGTTAAGAAAAAAGAAAAGAAAACACAAAAAAAACACAAAAAAACCCAACAGGTATGGTAGACAGAAAGAACAGAGGAAGAATAAAGAAGGAGGAGGAGGACCTATCAGTGGCACCCTCCACCCACCCACCCACACAAATTTTGACGCGGCAAGAAATCTGTGCAAAGAAAAACAATCTCCTTTCTACAGAAAAGGATATAAAAAGTTATATGCTTTAACCATGTAACAGATTTTTTAAAGTCTTTATTACTTGCAAAAACAAAAGAGAAAACAACC
>NW_004798532.1:40614-42175 GCF_000002075.1 Aplysia californica | reverse complement strand
CACTATCATAGTTCGAGGGATATCTTACAAAGACAAAGAAGAAGAAAAACAACGGGACGGCAGGCACAGTTCGGCGGATGCTGTGATTTCGAGTCTTCTGTGCTCAACATATTATCAATGTTACTGCCGTGATCTGACAAAACGCACTTTTTCATTTTGGGGGGAATTTTTTTTATTCCACTAATGAATTCTACTTGTCGAAAGCCAAATTGAGATGTAATTATGAAAGCCTAACTGCGACCAGTTTTTTAAAAATTTAGCTTTTTAGATTTGTTAAAACGCATTTATTTCCAATGTGATCTGATGAAACACATTTTTTTCAGAGATGATCTGACAAAACGCATTTTTTTCTTGCGTATCGACCGCTCACCTCACCCGTGATCTGGTAAAACGCATTTTTCTTCCCGAGTATGACAAAAAAAATGCGTTTCATCAGATCACAGTTGTATACTGTACTAGGATTCTGACAAACATACAAAAACATTTGTACCTTCTGAAGACTTTTTAAAGGTTTTAGTGGAGGTTTTACGGCGCTCGCAACTGCACAAGGTCATATGAGCGCCAGAAGACTAGAGATGTTACAAGAGAGTAACAAACATAAAAAAGAAGGAGATAAGGACGATAGATGTTTGATAGGAAAGAAGAAGCAAGCCACATCAGAGCACCCACCAACCACCCACACTGAAGACTTTGACATTCAAATATGTACATGTAGTAAATTATGCAGATTAAAATTTATTGCTTTATATCGGAAGGAAAATTGAACAAGACAACCAGTTGTTATCCCTGTCCCTGTGGTTTTATGCACCCCGCATAATTTAGCAACATTTGATCATTTTTTGCACAATTTCTGATTATTTTTCTTTATCATTCTTTGTTTTTTTTTAAATAGTTCTATTAATAGAATCGCATAATTTCACATTTTTGGGCTCAGTTTGCATAATTTCAGAATTGTTCTTGCATAAAACGACGGGGATAGATACCCAGACAATCCAAGCTCTATCACTCGTGTTGAACGCAAAGTAAAATACTTTACATTAGATTCACTTTCATCCTAATCCCTAACCCACTCCCCACATTTCTTTTTGGTATTTTAGTTTTAGTAGACGTTTTACGGCGCTCACAACTGCATAAGGTCATATGAGCGCCAGAAGATTAGAGGTGTTACAAGAGAGTAACAAACATAAAAAAGAAGGGGGAGATAAGGACGATGGATGTTTGATAGGAAAGAAGAAGCAAACCACACCAGAGCATCTGCCAACCACCCATGTGAGAGTTTTATGGCACCTGCAACACAAAAAGGTCATAGAAGCGCCGAAGATTTGAGGTGTTGCAAGAGAGTAACAAACACAAAAAAAAAAGAGAAGGGAGGCGAGATCAGGACAACAGCTGATGTTTTATAGGACAAGAAGGAGCTAAAAACACACCAGAGCACCCGCCATAAATATCAGAAGGAGAGTGAATTAAAACAACCAGAGAGAGAGAGAGAGAGAGAGAGAGAGAGAGAGAGATAGAGAGAGAGAGATAGAGAGAGAGAGGCATAGAGAGAGAGAGAGAGAGA
>NW_004798532.1:38343-40432 GCF_000002075.1 Aplysia californica | reverse complement strand
GAGAGAGAGAGAGAGAGAGACACAGAGAATGAAAGAGTGAGACACACACACAAAAAATTCACGTAATGTGTTGAAATGACGCTATGGGCTTACTATTTAGTTTTACAGGCACTAGTAAAAAGACACTGTCAATTTCTTTTTTTTTCCCAACGAAGGATTAATAAAATAAAGCATTAAATCTTATACAGAGTACTCACTGCCAATCGAATTAATTTGATCAAGTCGGGGCAAGCCAGATTGTCCTCACTGGAAGGGTAAAATAAAACCATCAATATTGGCACAATCCACCTGAATTTGACTCAATCCGATCCCGACCATCAAAATCAAAACGCGTTTGCTTTCAAGGCCGTGAGTTAAATTTAAATCAGGTCAAATTGTGTAAAAACCGTTGCCTCCTCCTCCCCCCCCCCACAAAAAATCCTGCCTTTTTTCACTTTATCCCCTCCCCCCCCCCCCACCCGAGACACACACACGATGGAAGTAAATCTGGCCCGACTTCCGACTCAATTCGACGGACTTCGATTCAGCAGTTTGTACTGGGTATTATCTTATATCTCTGGGCTAATGTACACATGATGACAACATCTGGCATTGACGCCTCTGCTTACAGATTTTGTAGAGAACGAATCGATTGCAGTGCAAATGGCTACAGCGAACGAATATTTTTAAGAGAAAAAAAAATGCTGAACGACCTATTGATGTAGTAGTATATTTGTACACGCAATGTACATCTGTTCTCCGTCCTGGCTTAGATATGAAAAAAAAAACCCACAACAAAAAACAAAACAATTCAGACAAAACTTTAACTCATCAAATATGACAACCGTCAGTCAGTGCTAGAAAAATCAGTCTCCGTCCTGGCTTAGATAGAAAAAAATAACCCCACAACACAAAACAAAACAATTTAGACAAAACTTTAACTCATCAATATGATAACTCAGTGCTAGAAAAAGTAGAAGTAGAAGGGACAGATACTATACAGAGTGACGGAAAAATCAGACAGATAGAAAGGGTGCTAGAAAAAGTAGAAGTAGAAGGGACAGATACTATACAGAGTGACGGTAAAATCAGATAGATAGAAAGGGCTAACAGTAGTAAGGGTACGTTTGTTTTGTTTTAGTAGAGGTTTTACGGCGCTCGCAACTGCATAAGGTCATACGAGCGCCAAAAGATTACAGGTGTTACAAGAGAGTGACAAACATAAAAAAAAGAAGAAGGGGAGATAAGGACGATAGATGTTTGACTGACAGGAAAGAAAGAGCAGACCACACCAGAGCACCCGCCAACCACCCACTAAGGGTAAGATAGACAGAAAAGTAGAATGAAGAGAGACAGAAACGACAGAAAGGGATGGTAAGACAGATACAACCTCCAACAATCTAGTCCGAACGAAAAGGAAAACTAAAAAAACACCACACTGAAGAGACCAATTTTTTTATGTGGTCATGAATCCCCCCAACATATCACACCCCCCCCCCCCCCTCTTCCAATCCCCTATGTTTCTTACAATATCCTCCTGAACACCTCCCTTAACCTCTTCCCCCACACAAAATTCTGAAAGGCGAAAGCAAAAAAATAAAAACAAAAAATAAATAACCATCAAAAACAAAAAAGAGGAGTCTTTTCATATTCTCACCTCTGAACATACTCCAACAAACACGCAGAGATGCAATTTTACCACTTTATCATTTTTAAAAATAAAAAGCCCCAACAATCATCCATCCTAGACCAATCGAGAAAATGATATAGATCTAGATCTAAAACATGCACTCTCTACTAATCAGAAACTAAAAAGTCAAAAAACTAACCACAAACACACACCAATTATTTTTTTTAAAAAGAAAAAAAATGAGCAGAGGCAGAAGGGAAAAAAATGAACAGAGGCAGAAGAAAAAAACATGGAATGGAAAAAACCCCAAAAGTAAACAAAACGCATTCAAAATGTAAAATAATGGCTGGCAGATAATTGTGGAATTTCATAAGGTAAAAAGTGTATGGGGTACGGTATGCATGAGGTACACGTATGGTGGACTGGCATAATAATATGGCAAAACCGTAAGAATATATATATATATCTATATATCTATAT
>NW_004798532.1:33763-36024 GCF_000002075.1 Aplysia californica | reverse complement strand
AAGTGCCGCAGAATATATTACGAGTTACAAGAGAGTAAAATACACAAAAATGGGAATTCCAATATAAAGCGCATTCAGCTACTTTTTTGGAAATGCGCTATATAAATGTTATATAATATTATTTTTATTAAAAAAGAAGAAAGAGAGATAAGGACGATAGATGTTTGATGTAGGAAAGAAGAAGCAAACCACACCAGAGCACCCGCCAACAACCCACTAAGATCAGGAGATGAGATGAGATGAGATACAATAATTAATGTCCCTATTAGAAAGCGGGAAAAGGAAGGAGAGAAGAAGGAGGAGGGAAGAGAGAAAGAGGAGGCGGAAGAGGAGAAGGGGAAAAAAAAGAGGGAAAGGAGGAGAAAATGGAGGAGGAGGAGGAGGAGGAGGAGGAAGAGGATGAGGAGGAGGAGGAAGAGAAGGAGGAGGAAGAGAAGGAGGAGGAGGAAGAGTAGAGAGATGAGTAGAAGAGGGATGAGTAGAAGAGGGATGAGTAGAAGAGGGATCAGTAGAAGAGGGATGAGTAGAATGAGATGGAGGAAGAGTAGGACAAAAAGGAAGAATGAGGAGGAGGAAAAGAAGAAGGAAGACGGGGAATAGGAGGAGGGAGAAGGGGAAGAAAAAGAAGAGGAAATGGAGTAGAATAAAAGGGAGGGGAAGAAGAAGGAAGAGGAGTAGAATGAGAAGAGAAGAAGGGGGAAAAGTAGTTAGTTTTAGTAAAAGTTTTAAGGCCCTTGCTACACAAAAAGGTCATATGTGAGGACCCGTGGTGAAATCAGGCGCTCGTCAAAATAATGAAATCGAAGATATCGGCATTTTTCCTCCAGTTTGACTTTTTTTTTCTTTTCTATTTTTTGTGTTTTGGCTCAACACCTTTTATGTCCATTAAAAAATATATTTCTGTGTGGAATTTACTGAAAAACCTTGATTAAAGGCACAACAAAAATGTATATTTTCAGTTTCCAAGGACTCTCAAGCTTTGGAAATCACCAAACTTTGGTCGACATTTTCTCGCTAATTTTACCTTTGAAACCAGGCAAACCCGACCTCCTTCAAACGCAACATATCTCGACTCGTCATCAAGACAGGCGTATATTCCAGATGCCCAAAAACTGACGAGCGCCTGAGTCTACCGCGTCGTAACACATACAAGTCCAAAAGTTTCACTCTCTTGCTGCTGGGGGGGGGGGGGCCTTTTGGCTGATCACACTACAGTATCAGTGCTGGGGTTTTTTTCCCCTTACTTCTTTCTTTCTTTCTTTTGGTAAGTGTTTTACGGCGCTCACAGCTGCATAAGGTCATATGAGTGCGCACCATACTTCTAAGAATCACAGTGAATACAATCATTGCAATAAAAGAATGAAACTTACACAATATGCTGTTTATTGTTATTTTCTGTCTGAAAAAATGTAATTGTTTTGTTTTTGTGACCAATAGTATAGGCGTAGTAGTAACCACTTGACCAACGGTCAAATTTCAGCCATCCGAAAAAATTTTGGTGGCTTTCAAAATAAATTCATGCAGAAGTAGTAAATGTGAGTCAACGTGGTGGAATCAGGCTCTCGTCAATTTTTGGGCATGCAGAGTTATTGGTATCATCTTAAAGCTTGTTCTCTTGTCTTTATTTGGATGGAAAAAAATTCCATTTATCTTGAATACAAGTCGAGATATTTGCAGAAGAAGGAGGTGGGGTCACCTGTTTTCAGAGGTAAAATTAGTCAGAAAATGGCCGCCAAAGATTAGTTATTTCCTTAGCATAAGAGTCCGTGGTAACTGAAAACTTACATTTTTTGTTCCTTTTATCAACGTTTTTCAGAAAAATCCACACAGAAATGAGTTCTTTAATGGGGATGAAAGGTGCTGAGCCAAAAAAACAAAATTTGATAAAAATTCATAAACCGGTAGAAAAATGCACGTTTCTTCTCTTTGATTATTTTGACGAGAGCCTGATTCCACCACGCTACCTCACATATTACAAACATAACAGGCAAAAACTGCAACAATACCATGCCCACATAGTCAAAAATGAACAAACAAGTTCTCAAAACACAAAAACTGCATGCAATTTGAAAATTTTCAACAAGTCAAATTTAATATTGAAATTCACACATGCGAAAATGCTATAAAAATGATAGAAAAGACTGCTTACTTTGGATACCACGGTCCTAATGCTGACCAATATAATCCTGCTTGCTGTGACAAAGTCTGAAGCAGTCTCCAAGACATAGGGCCTACTTAATAATAATAATAATAATAATAAT
>NW_004798532.1:32383-33651 GCF_000002075.1 Aplysia californica | reverse complement strand
AGTGCAAGCTGCGGATTTCACACGCTCAAACAATATCAAACTGACAAGATCGTTCACTGTCTATAGCCGGGTACCCATTTCCACCTGGGTGAAGTGAGGAAAATTTGTGCAAAGTGTCTTTCCCAAGGACACAACGTCGGGCCTCTGACGGGATTCGAACCCACGACCTTACGGTTGCGAGTCCGAGAGCCCAACCACTAGGCCATCGACGCCTACTTTGCAGTTAGGAGACACCAGAAGAAAGTTTCATTTCTTTAAAAGTTGTTTTTTTTTAGCTCCTTCTGCCGGATCGACCTTTCGCTTTCTGTCTAGCTGCGCACAACTTTGCAATCACGCCTTGGCTTTTGGTTTTTTGGTTTGAAGGTGTAGGAGAGGTAGGGTAAGGGAAATGTTTCTCTACCGAGCCAGTAAAAGTTGTTGTTGGTGTGGCAGTAGCAGAGGCTCCTGGTGTTGGGAAGGCATGTCCAGAAGGTGTTGGGGGCCTACTGGCTGTTTTTAAAAAAAGTTTTAGTAGAGGTTTTACGGCGCTCACAACTGCATACGGTCATATGAGCGCCAGAAGATTAGAGGTGTTACAAGCGAGTAACAAACATATAAAAGAAGAAGGGGAGATAAAGACGATAGATGTTTGATAGGAAAGAAGAAGCAAACCACACCAGAGCACCTGCAAACCACCCACGTATTGGCTGTGGGAGGAGGTGCAGAGCGTGGGGAATCAGGGCGTCGCATAGCTGGGCACAGAAAGTGGCTAAAGCTTGGCCAAATTGTTTCGGAAAAATCAGGCACGGGAAACTGAGGCAGCTTGTGGATTTGCTCGTTTGTCTTTTTTTGTGTTGAACAGAACTGAGCACTGGATGAGATTCAAAGTAAAAAGATGCATGAACATTTTTTTTCTCCAACACTTGGATGTGCGCTGATGAAGGGGTATGTAGGATATCAGTTGGTCAGAGTGGTCAACACCCACCATACAGCAAGTGTCGGTGATACGGGGATCAGATGGGTGATCACTGGGGTGTGTCCTTGAGCAAGACACGACAACCCTAGCTCAAAATATAGGGCACTGCACAGTGGCCACCGACAGTGGCATGTTTGTAAACTATTTTGTACTTGTGTAGCACTATGTATTCATGTGTGTATTTCTGCATGTATTTATGTACGGACGTATTCATAATTATGTATTTATGAATGTAAATGTATGTTTGCCATTGTAAAACAAAGTGCCCTTTCGGGACAAATAAAAAAGAGTAATTTATAATTTATTTATAATT
>NW_004798532.1:30706-32184 GCF_000002075.1 Aplysia californica | reverse complement strand
GGGGGGGTCCTTGTTTCCTCACAGCAATGACATCACCAGTGTTCAAATTCCCCGTCTCCAGCTCCGTCGGCATGCCGACCCTTTTGCTGCCAGCAGTGCCGCACGACTGTGTGGGTGTGTCTGCTGTTGTGCCGAAGAAAAGCTGGGGGCTCTCGTGGCCTAGAGGTTAAGGTGTTGGCGTCTCATTCAAAGGTCCCGGGTTCGAATCCGGGTAGCGACTCCCTCGAGACTCCTCATCATTATAATCGAAGCCGAAACCTAGATCTAGATCTAGTTCAAGGTCTTGCCCCGGAAACACTAAAACATCGTCGTCATCCCTGGATGGCTCCATATCTGAGCCATTCCCAACGAATTCTTCAAACTTTTCAAACAAATTTACATGACGTTTTGCCATTTTCACTCCTGGAACGGTCGTTCGCTAAAAAGAATTCACAAAAAATCTTTCAACACGCTTCAGCTTCCAAAAACGGCTTAGAAATGACCCAAAAAATGGCTGTAGACGCGTATAGCAGTCGTCAGAAGAAAGCTACGCTCGTATTTTCGCTGATTCGCATTATTTAATAAAAACGATCGCACAAGGCTTGCGGGAGCCGCATCGACACTACGGCGGACTATCGCACAACAGTTATGGGACCAGCAGCAAGAGAGTTACCACTTTGCAGTCACTTGGCGCAATAATGCGCCGGTGAAAATGATCCGTTCCGGTCACCTGGCACACTTCTGCGCCAGGCCTGAGAAATCCGTTGTGGTCGCTCTAGACTCTCCTGGCTGGGTGACCACAGATGGAGTATTTTGTACTGCAGGCTGCGTGACCAGATGGGGTATTTTGTACTGCTGGCTGTGTGACTGCAAAGCGTTAAGGCATTACAAGAGAGTAACAAACACATAACAGGAAGGAAGAAAGATCAGTACGAAAGATGAGCACAGCGAAAGACGGAGCAAACCACACAACAGCACCCATCAACCACCCACAGGAAGCGAAGTAAGAAAACTTTGAAAACAACACCGGCAGACGGCAGATTGTTGCGTCTTTGCCTTTCCCCACACACATGCCGTGACAGCACTGGCCTTGACCTTTGATGTTATTTTTGTTTTAGTAAGTGTTTTTCGGCACTTGCAACACAATAAGGTCGTATAAGTGCCGAAGATTAGAGGTGTTACAAGAGAGTAACAAACACAAAAAAAGAAGGGGAGGGGGGAGGATAGAGACGACAGATTTTTAATGGGAAAGAAGGAGCAAACCACACCAGAGCACCCGCCAACCACCCACCTTGACCTTTGACTCACCGGAGGTGTATGAGATAGCGCAGGTAGGACGGCAGCTCCGAGTTCCTGTCCAGCGGCTGGTAGACGGTGCGCTGTCGTACAAATGTCTGGCAAGATGGCGGCATGTCCGAGAGGTCGTAGGCCACCACGAACATCTTGACCACCGTCTTACTGGGGTTGAACAACGTCTGGGGTGGGGGGAGTGATGGGGG
>NW_004798532.1:27293-30606 GCF_000002075.1 Aplysia californica | reverse complement strand
AAAAGAAAAAAAAAAAGATGCCAGTTTTTGGATAATGTGAATAGTGACGTGGGTTGAAAAGTTTACGAATCTCCTTTGTCCCATTTAAGTGTTCAGGACTTCAGTCTGATGAGTCGCCCAATAAAATTTGAGGCTTGGATACTAAGCTTCACAATAGGAGAAAGTGAGGCGTCAAGCGTTTCATTTTTGCTTTTCTCAGAGTGCCACAGAAGTGACATCCCTTGTTTTACTCTTGTGTCCTTCACAGGGGTCACCCTTACTCCAGAGACCCATGAGTTGTACTCAGCAAGAGGGAAATTGTACCTTTCGCTGATCAGCCATTAGACTTTACATTATAACCTCTGACACGCAAGTTGTTAAAACCGACGCTGTTTGTCGTTTAGTAAGAGTTTTACGGCTCTCACAACTAAATAAGGTCATATGAGCGGGCCTAAAACAGGTGTATGATAAGTCACTTTCCGAAGCTCCGAATGCAACGTCTTTTTCAGATAGGTCCTAGCCGAGTGGGAGTAGAGCCCCGTAAACTCACCAAAAGCATCTTAAGTTCAGCAAACGCCTGATTTGGGATTGCACTATATCTTAATACAATAATGTTTATATGTATGTGTGTGCGGGTTGGGGTGTGTGTGTGAGTGTGTGTGTGTGTGTGTGTGTGTGTGTGTGTGTGTGTGTGTGTGTGTGTGTGTGTGTGACTTTACAGTCACGAGACTGGCAGCCAAACAACTAGACTAGCGCTAAACAGACAGACACACACACACACACTCATATACATATACACACACTTATACACACATTCACACACATACATACACAGACACACACACACTCATATACATATACACACACTTATACACACACTTATACACACATTCACACACATACATACACAGACACACACACACTCATATATATGCATACACACACTCATATATATACATACACACACTTATACACACATTCACACACACATACATACACACATTTATACACACATTCACACACACACATACACACACACACACACACACACTCATATACATACACTTTTATACACACTTTCACACACACACACACACAAATCTATTTCCAGAAAAGCTACACGCTCACTCTACTTTACACTGAAATAAAAAGACACATCAAAACAAGACACACAAATATAAGCAAACCTAAAAACACCCAAGGTCAGTCGAAACAAACGTGTCCTGACTTTCATCTTTCGTCCCATACGGTCGCTTTCAAGGACAAGCGGGCTAACCGAGACTCTGGGGGTTACCAGAAATCTTGACCTACACCAAAAGTGGACATTGCCCTACCTATAGGAGAAGTTTGGTTTCAATGGTGTGTATATTTGTTTGGATATAGAGAAAACTCTCCTTGTCTTTTAAAAGAAACTGAATAAGGATCCAAAAACTTTACTTTCCATTTTCTCAAAACAGAGGTTTTCAGAATAACCCCCTTGTGCTTAAAAGCGACCATTTACGTAGCACGGAAATAAAATTAATATCTGTGACAAAATACTGACCACTTGCACCGTGCCTTTCTTGGGGATGTGGTAGCCTTTGGAACTGACCGGCTGTAGATTTATGTGGCCCTGCGAGAAAGAAAACAATAAATAAATGAGTCACGACATGATGGAACCAGGAGCTCATCAGTTTCTTGGGCATGTAGAGTTATTGGTATCATCTTAAAGCTTGTTCATTTGTCTCGCTTTTGATGACCTATATTTAACAGAAGTTGACATATGTGAGGCAGCGAGGTGGAATCAGGCTCTCGTCAATTTTTGGGCATGTAGGGTTATTGGTATCATCTTAAAGCTTGTTCACTTGTCTTGCTTTTTACTGAAAAAAGGTACCTACCTATCTAAAATAGAAGTCAAGATATTTGCGACTGAAGGGGGTGGGAGTGGGGGAGGGGTCACCTGGTGGCAAAGGTAAAATAACGCAGAAAATGGCTGCCAATGTTTGGCGACTTTCACAGTTTGAGTGTTCTTGAAATAATATTAACATAACGATAGGCCTAATAATAATAACAATAGCAGTAATAATACCATAATATCAATAATAATAATAATTATTATTATTATTCAATTATAATAATAGTAATAATAAAAATAACAACAATAATAATAATAATGACTTTAATAACAATAGTAATATTCTACCCAGGGATACCACTAGGATTTTGTGAAAATACCTGAAAATTTACAAAGTCGCATTTTCAAATAAAAAGACACTTAATAATAGGCAATTAGTATGAGATTAAACAGAAAATGAACACTTAGAATAAATAATAATACTGTTCTTCAAGAAAATAACATACTGGAAATAACAGGGGAAAAAATGGGAAAAAAAGGAATCCCTGCATGACTTTCCGTTCAACTGGAATAACTTGAAAGGTAGTTAGTTACATTCACATAAATAAATAAAATAAAATAACTGTCAACTAATATGGGTCGAAAAAGGAAAACCAAATGAGAAAATAACGGAAAAGAGCGGAGGGGAAAAAAAAACAACCCAGCATCCGTGTATAGTTGACCGCTCAACCGTAACAACTTACCAGGTAAGGCGACGGGGCATTATCGTCCGACAGGGCGAAGAAGAAGGCGGAGACAGGAAGGTGCAGATGCTTTGGGCAGAAGGAACCACTGGCTCCGATTTCTGCCGTGAAGCCGTCAACCGTACCCACCGGGTCTATCCTACCGTTCAGGATGGATTCCTGAAAACAAAAAAAAACAATTTTTTATACTTTTTTATGGAGGTGTTTTACGGCGCTCGGAACTGCATAAGGTCATATGACATAACGTCACCAGAACAGAGCGCATTTGAAACCAAACCATACGTCTACAAACTGGAATACCACCCGTAATAAAATTCATAGAGCGTCAAAGAGTCAAAAGGTTTGGACATCTAACCAGAATGTCCCAGAAACAACTAGCGGCTAGAGCTTACAACACCCGAGAATCCGGCTTTAAATCAAGAGGAAGACCAAGAAAGACCTGGCTGGATGGTGTAAAAAAAGTCCCGGAACAACATAACATATCTATCACAGGACCGAAACTTGCACCTCCCCTCGACATCGTAAAGATATCCAGAGGAAGTAAAAAAAGTCAAAGTTAAAGTAACAAATTCTGTCAGTAATACATGGTCATTATGCGTCGTCGCCGTAGTTACCTCAAAGTTTCCCAGCAGGCAGTTGGTGGAGGCGGGGGCGCTGGTGCTGAGCATTCGTCTGCTGTCCTCCTCCGCGTCCTTGTCCTCCTTGTCGTGGCGGCCGCTGGTCAGTCGAGAACACGAAAACGCGCTGGCAGTGGGTG
>NW_004798532.1:21478-22887 GCF_000002075.1 Aplysia californica | reverse complement strand
TGGCTGAAAGACAGCAGTAAAAAGGAGCCAGGCAGTAGCAGTAGAAAGGCTGCAGAAAGAGTCAGGAGCCCAGAGGAGATGAAGAGGTTGGGGCAGAAAGTGGAGACGAAAGCAGACGACAGAACATTGCTAGATAGCAGGAAAGGAGGTGAGGGGGTGGGGCAGAAAGTGGAGACGAAAGCAGACGACAGAACATTGCTAGAGAGCAGGAAAGGAGGTGAGGGGGTGGGGCAGAAAGTGGAGACGCTGGCAGACGACAGAACATTGTTGGAGAGCAGGAACGGGGGCCAAAGGAGAACATTTTAGAGAAGAACATTTTCCGTCAGCATCCGGATTCGAACCCGGGACCTTTGAATGAGAGGCGAGTTTGGTCTAAGGACACGTCGTAAAATCTGAACACAATTTTGCTGAAATAGTTGTACGAGGCCTGTCTAATTAGTTGGGGAAAACATGGCAAAGTTTTAGAATCTTTAGAACAATTGCGGTTCATTCCTACCCACAATATAAATATTGGACAAACCAGTATCTATACATAATAATTATTCTAATTGTGAACGTTCGTCACATTGGCCTCCTAGAACTTCCCAACCACTAAACCTTCCAATTTGACCAAATTAACGGTGGTTCAGAATCATTTAATGGGTGCAGAGTTTTATTGAGGAGCCTGAAGTCACTGCAATTTAATTTACAGTTTTTCATTAGTTTCGTTTAGATCTAATCTTGGGAAAGTCCATCTTCTAAGACGCCATTGTAAACAAGTGAGGTTTCCGTTCAATAGCCATGCGCACTGTTTCCTCACTTTTGAATTTCTGGAGTGTACAAATCGGAATAGTAAATCAGTTTATACATCTATATATCTAAACCTTCTAATTTTTTGCATCTCTCAGGATGCACCCTTCCAGTAGAGTGTAAATATAGTAGGCCAATGACTTTCAGTTGATGTTAATGCACCGATCATTTCTTTCATGGAAAGGGGGCCCAGCTAGTTTGTAAATAATCTAAATACATTAGAAGAAAAGCTTCACACATTCACACATTGGTTGTAACATGAAATTCATCGTATTGATCGTTTTTAGCATTATAAACTAATAGTGGTTTCTTCATTTTATAGGACTAAGGCACCTTTCAAAACTACCGTTACCTTCAAGATGTCGATTTTCCCTGGGAAGGACTAATCTAGGAGAAAATAGAATGAATTCCCTCTACTCCGCAAATAAACGTGTTCATATTATGGCATAGTCCGCCTATCGAAAAGAGCTCCCTACTCCTCAGCGAACAGAAAATAAATTTTTTTTAATAATTGGAGAATGGTTTTAAGTTTAGTGATGTTTGTTCTATCATTTTCAGACTTCGAATAGTGTGACTTTGTTTATTGCCGACTCTCTCTCTCTCTCTCTCTCTCTCTCTCT
>NW_004798532.1:12586-21378 GCF_000002075.1 Aplysia californica | reverse complement strand
TCAATGTTTGAGCTAAGGCAGTGGAGGATCTTGTCATTATATTAGTGTTTGAGCTAAAACAGGGAAATATCTTGTCAGTATGTTGATATTTGAGCTAAAACAGGGAAATATCTTGTCAGTATGTTGATGTTTGAGCTAAAACAGGGAAATATCTTGTCAGTATGTTGATGTTTGAGCTAAAACAGGGAAATATGTTGTCTGTATGTTGATGTTTGAGCTGAGAAAAGAAAAGATTTTGTCAGTGTGTCAGTGTTTGAGCCTAGAGAAAGATCTTGTCAATACGTTAGTGTTTTAAGTTAAAACAGAAAGATCTTGTCAATACGTTATTTGTGTTTGAGCGTCTGTAAAAGGGCAGCTTGCTCTAATTGATTCCCAGGAAGCTGACAGTGTTTCAGAATGTTTCAGGGCTTGTTGGGGAATAAAACGTTGTCAAGTGTAAAGTGCTTAGACCCAACTTTTGATCAGAGACATATACCATGTAAATGAAACCTGTTGTTATTGTTGTTGTTGTTGTTATTGTTATTATTTTTAAAATTTTATTATCGTTATTGTTGTTGTTATTATTACCATTATTATCATAAGTGCTGAAGATTAGAGGTGTTGGAAGAGAATAACATACAAACAAAGAAAAGGAAGAGATATATGAACAATGGATGCTTGATGGGAAAGTAGGAGTGAACCATATCAGAGCAGCATCTGCCAACCATCCATTATATTGAGGTGCCCAAGTTCCATTTTAGTAAGAGTGTTACAGCTGTTGTAAAACAATTAGGTCATATATATGAGGAAGATTAGAAATGTTACCAGCGATTAACATACACGCAAAAAAAAAGGAGGAGAGATAAGGGCGATAGATGTTTGATAGGAAAGAAGGAGCAAACCACACCAGAGCACCCGCCAACCACCGGAAAGCAACGTTTAACTACTTGAAGAAGGAGAAGGAGAAAGAGGAGGAGGACGAGAAGGAGAAGAAGGAGAAGAAGAAGAAGAAGAAGAAGAAGAAGAAGAAGAAGAAGAAGAAGAAGAAGAAAAACAGCAACACCTTCGCTATCCAAGAGACACAGTGGCCCAGGCAAAAACCACGCTCCTCAGGGCTCCAAACAGTTCGGAAGGATAGGCTACCACACAAAATAACAACAACAACAACAGCAACAACTCACAGGACTAGATTGACTAGGCAGGCCCCTACGGCTGTTGAACAACAACACCACCACCAACAACAACACCAACAACAACAACAACACCAACAACAACAACTCACAGGACTAGACTGACTAGGCAGGCCCCTACGGCTGTTGAACAACAACAACCACAACGACACCACCACCAACAACAACAACAACACAAAAACCACCACCACCACTACAACAACCACAACAACACCAACAACAACAACTCACAGGACTAGACTGACTAGGCAGACCCCTACAGCTGTTGAACAACAACAACCACAACAACACCAACACCAACAACAACTACAACACCAACAACTCACAGGACTAGATTGACTAGGCAGGCCCCTACGGCTGCTGAAGATCATGGAGGCACTCCGGGCGGCCATCTTGCGCAGCCCACCGGCGCCATATTTATCACAGTTTTGCTGTAAACCCCCACAAGTTGGGGAGAGAGAGAAAAAAAAGAATAAACAATGTATTAAATACTAATATATAAACATTCATGTAACACCATATTTATCACAGTCTTGCTGTAAACCCGCACAAGTTGGGGAGAGAGAAAAAAACAGAGTGAACAATTTTGTTTTAAGTAATTGTTTTCAGCACTTGCAACAGAAGTGCCAAAGACTAGAGGTGTTACAAGAGAGTAACAGACACAAAAGGGAGGAGGAGATTTCTCGATTACCCACTGAATAAAAGAGACATTTTGATCTTCTTACTTCCAAATGACCTTCTAAATAAAAGTGACATTTTAATTTCCGTCTTTCCCAATTACCTGGTGAATCACAGATGAGTTGTAGGCAGGTCTCTGCCCCTGGCACTGTCCCTCCAGGTCCATCCCGCTGGGCGTGGACACCGTGCGCTGTGGAGGGGCCGAGCTCCAGCCCGGGAGAGACCCGCGGAGGGACGGGGAGGTGGGCTCAGACTTGAGGTCAAAGGTGAGGACGTCGTCGTCGTCGTCGCTGCTCCCAGCCCCCCCACCACCACCACCACCACCTCCTCTACCGCCGCCGCCACCACTACCACCGTTGAGGATCATCTCGCCGCTCTCCCCTTCGCTGAGATGGCGCTGCGGTAGCGGCCTCAGAGCGGTGGCAGCAGTTGTCTCCCCTTCCATCGAGAGGCTGATGGAGCGTGGGATTCCCAGGGGAGGGGCGGCGGCAACGGCGTGTCCGACGGCGAGATCGGAAGTAGGGGAGGTAATCATTTGGCTCGAAAGACGGGACCTGGGAGACGGGGTTGAAGAAAGGACTGCTTCGTCTTTACTCCCCGCACCTCCTGCACTGAGCGACGAAAACGACGACACTTCTGAAGAAGACGAAGACACTTCATCGAGGTAAAACACCACATCCGAATCGTGGTGGCATCCATTCTCGTCGGCCCGCACGTTCTCCTTTCCGACGTGGCGCGAGGTTACAGAGAAGTCTCGCCTCCTCCGAGTCCCCTTCCCGTTCTGAGCGACTCTCGTCTCATCGGGCGCGGCTACGCCTACGTCTTTCCTGTCCCGAATCGCCGAGGTAGCCGACGTAATGGCGTCCGAACTCTTCGAAGGAGAAACCCCGTTCCTGCACTCCGACCTCTCGACTTTCATGTCAGCGAGACACGCGGCGCTGCTCGACAAAGGACTCCTCTCGTCCGATCCCGACTTGATTTGTTGGGACGAAGACCTTCCCTGCTGCTGCAGCGGGCCGTACGAGCACTCGAGCTGAGGTAAGGAGCCAAGGTCAAGGCCCTGAGAGGTCAGATGAAGGTTAAGGTCGGTCACCAGAGGGGGCCCGGCAGACGAGAGAGGGGACTGGGAGACACCGTTGACGAAACCGTTGCTGCTGCTGCTGTCGCTGCTGCTCTCCCCTTGGTACAACCCAGCAGCCGTTTCTCTCTGCACCAGAGCCGACACACGCTGAATCTGGGGACGTAACTCCTGTTCCGCTTGACCCAATGAAGAATCAAACCCGTTCTGCACGCGGAAAACCACAAGGGGCAGCTTCTTTTCGTCACCGTCGTCATTCACAACGTTCGCGGAAACTTCTGACGGAAGACCACGCGGTACATTAACATCAGAACCTTCTCTCTCACCAGTCGCCACCACCGAGCCAGCAACGTGACGAGATCGCAAACTCGATGAGGTGGACATATCCTCCTCAATACCGGCACCACCACCACCACCATCATCATCGACATCATTGTTCAAAACTTGTTCACTTTTCAAACTAATGAGATTTGACACAGGGCTTAAAACCGCACGACCCTCGGCACAGGACTCATGAGGGAGATTAGAGGGAGCGCGTAATTGCATAGGAAGAGAAGAAGACGAAGAAAGGCCCGCATTATCCGAAGGAATGTCACGTGGACCATCTTTGTCAGAGCTGCCGCCAGGGACGCCAGATGGCGTTGTTGTTGTTGTTATTATTGTTGTTGTTGTTGTTGTTGTTGTTGTTGCTTCTGCTGAAAGACGAAGAGGGATTCCAGAGTTTTGCGACAAAGATTGCGCATCATCGCGCTGCACATCTCCTGCCGAAAAAGGATGGGCGGTCGAATTCTGCGCAGCCAGCCCAAACAAACGATTGGTGGTGGTGGTGGTGGTGGTGGTGGTGGAAGCGTCCGAAATAAGATGACTATTCAAATTTGCCGACTCCGACGACAAAGAATGATGTTCTGTACCTTCGCATAAATAGAAACGGTCCAAACTTTCAGTATCCAAATTCGAACACGCGTTATTTGTCTCGTCTGGATATACATTAAAATTGCTAGAGTCGTCCCCCTTTTCGGATATAGAGGCACAATTCGTTGCTATGGAAACACCGGGTGGGAGGGCAGCTGGATCTGTTGCTTTGGATTGAGATTTCTGTTCGGCCCTACCGCCGCGGTCAAGAGACTCTACAAAGGGGGGACGATTTACTGGATGTTTCAGACCGGCGGATTTAATTTGTGGTCCGTCCTCCAATTCATCACCAAACACACAAGAGTGGGGGCTTTTCCCGACGCTTTCATCCGACTTTGGCACCAGCCCACTCGTATTGTCCCATTTCTCCGCACCGCCACTCTTGTGTGTGTCACATGCCACAACAGGAAGTGGCGTCTTCAAAGAGTCAGTCTTTAAATTGACTTGCGGCTCATCGGTGTAGAGGTACGAGGGTACATCGGCTGACGTGGTTTCGCTGGGCAAGATGCTGTGTGTGGCAGAGACGACTGTTTCTGTCTCAGTCTGCTGGTGACAGACACTAGTGGACGGGAATGAGGAGGAGGAGGATGAGGAAGAGGGGAAGGGGGTATAGGAAGAGGAGGAAGAGGGGAAGGAGGTAGAGGAGGAGGTAAAAGAGGAGATAGAGAAGGAGAAGGAAGAGGTAGAAGTAGAGGTAGAGGAGGATGGGCAATGGGCGGAGATATTCATCACTGGCGCTTTTATCATTGAGGATGTGGACGAAGATGAGGAATCTGAGGAGGAGGAGGAGAGGCTGGGGGACACTGGTGAGAGGACTCGTTGAGGACGAGGAGGGCACGAGATGGCAAGTTGTCGGGAGGAAGATGGTTCAGACTCAGCAGTAGGATGCTCTGCTTGGAGAGGCGTACAGCTTTGGAGGTCACTGGGGTAGGAGGGAGGCCGAGGGTGGGGATGTAGTTCCGTCGTGTCAGAAGTCGGCGAAGTGACGGCAGCTGTACGGAGGATGTCAAGGTCACATGTGGTGGCCGACTCGTCGAGAGATCTCCTCGTCTCTTCAAGGTCAGAGCTGATGCTGGTGGGTAAGTCGTAAGTCGCGGCGCTCTTCGGCCCCTTCTCGTAATTCAACTGTCGTCGGGCAGAACGCACGGGGTCGGTCACTGATGACCTCTGTCCAGACATCAGGGAAGAAGGCAACCCTTGACCGACGTCCCCACTACCGGGGACCACATCACGAGCTTTTGCTGCTCCACTCTGACCTCCACCGTCATTTTCCCACCGTCTAGTTCCTGCCAACCCCAGCTCATCTTTTCTCTTGACCTCGACGGAATTCTCATTTCTCACCCTCGAACAAAACTCTCTTTGAAGAGAAACTACCCCAGATTCCTTACAGCTTACTCCATTGACCACAGCGCGGATATCACATTTTGCTGACAGTTCTTTCTCCTCACTCGACATTTTTTCCTTTTCAACGCTGTCGGAAACAATCAAACCCAAACCACTATCATCGTCACACGCTGCAGAAGCCGTTGAAACATCGACGCATTTCTCTGCCCCGCGTGTTTCATCGGAGCTCACCACCTTCAAAGATGTCCCTCCATTGCTCACAATCTTTTCAGGTTTTCTCCTGCGGGCGTCAGTATTCCCCTCACATTCTGCAATTCCTTCATCTCCGTCTTCTCTGTTTCCTCTGCTTACCTCGATGTCTGACCCACTTTTCTCCGCACTCTCGTCGACGTGACTCATCTCGGCCATATGCGACAGATAGCGCCCAATACCGTCCGGACCTAAGGCGTCGGCCATTTTGGAGGTGAAGAATTCCGTCTCGAGAGCTTTTCCAAAGTCGATGCATTTCTGACCGCTGGAGCCGTGAGAGTGAGGGACGTCGTAGGAGAAGAGAACTTTCGGCGAGTGAAGAACGTTGGAGCTAAAGGTCTGCTCCACTTGCTTGAAGGTGTCCGTTTTCGCGTCGTACGACACCAAGGGCAGCAAATTCTCCTCAAACATCCTCCGAGAAGTCGGTGGCAGTTCCTCCGATTCCGCTAAACCAGAGTCCGCCTCGTTTTTCGTCATGGAAAGCTCGTCTGTCCGACTTGTGGCTTCGTAGGTCGATTCAGTGTCATCGGAAAAGACGTCCTTCGTGTGAAAAGGGAAATGATCTGGAAACTCCTCCGACGCGTCACTGCAGTCCAGATTCTCTAGCGTATCGTCGTGACCTACTTCCCGACCGTTCTGAGATTCTGTCACCCGACCGTCGTCTACACCGACCCAAGTGTTTGAGTTCATATCCGATCCGGAACTCCCGCCAAACGAACTCTGACCCGACAGAAAAAGGTGCTGCTTCATGTTGCGTTCGGCGATTGACCGCCCCAGCGAGTCGGCCGCGGCCCGAGCTGACCGTGGCGTGGAGTCAGGGGAAGCGACTGGGGTACAGTCTGAGTCCACATCCAGGTCGGAGACAGACACCGTCAGGGGGGACAACTCGCGGAGTTTCGTCACCGCCGTTTCCGGCATCTCCGGCAGCCTCGGCGAGGCGTGGGGACAGTTTGCATTCACATCCACAGAGGCGTTCCACTCGTTTCTCTGGCCAGTCAAATCAGCCGGTCTCTTTCCCGCCCCCGACACCAATCGGAGCTTCTCCGTCTTCCCCTCGTAAAATTTCCACCAGCTGTCATTTCTCTGCTTCTCCGAAGACGAACCTACGAGCGCCAGACGCTCCGAGAGTTTGCGGATAAACTCCTCTTCCATCTCGTCTTTCTGGGCTATTTCATCTTTCTTCCTCTCCGTACTAGACAACGGCTTATCATTTCGGAACCAACTTCCACCCGAGGCATCAGATTTCGGGGCCACTCCTGACGGGCTTTCAATGTCAAGGCCATCGTTCTTGACCCCAAGCCTCTGTCCCAAAAGGCTCAGTCTCGGATCACGCAGAGGGTAAGAAGATCGCTTCTCCCAGAAGTTCGTCTCATCTCGTTCCTCGAACTTGGAAGATGAAAAATTCTCCACCTCACACCGCGCAACCACTCCCTTGGCAACCTGGGATTTCATTTGTTCGATTCTCAGATCCTTCTCTCCATCCTTCTTCAGCAGCCGACTCGACCTTTTGACCCTGGCCGCGACCCCACCAGATTTGGCCTCCAGCTCACACCCATCCCCCGCGGCTGCCGTCATCTCAAACTGCTTCCTGCCCGGCCTGCTCGACGGTTCCATCCCGAAACTGAGCGCGTCGAGGCGGTCCAGGTTTCGGAAATACACATCCGAGGATCCCTCGTCCGCGTTCTTCTTGATCCACTGCTTGGATGGCCGGATGGAAGGATGGCTGTTGTTCAGAAACCCGTTCCCCGAATCGGATCCCGAAGTGCGTTCCGACATGACATCATCACCCAACCTGCTGCCAATGTTTGCTCCGTTCGACGAAGTGCCCGCCGAACTCTTTCCGTAAGTCGAGACGAGAGATTTTTCCAACATCGCTGCCTGGCAAGAAGAGGAACCCATGTTGCAGTCACCTCTGACGCACGCCTCGGACAGCAAAGATTTCCTGGTCCTACTCAAATCCGTCCCCGAAGACAGCTCATACTTTTTCGGCCGCACTTGAAAACTGCTGGAGGTATACGCACTCTCCACCACCACCCCTCTCTCCGACTGCTTCGCCGAGCTACCATTAGCCGCCTCGGAACCACCAAACTTTTTGACCACATCCGCTTTCTTCCTGCCGTCACGACCCACAATTCCCGAGCGTCTGTCTCCCTTCCCGTCATTCTTCGGAAAGACAACATCCCGACCCACCGCCAACTTGGCTGTGGGGCCCTCGCCGGAGGTGGTGGTGGTGTTGGCGCAGTGCAGAACGGGAACCGAACCCTGGCGGCGCAGAGACTGGACCGACACCAGCACGCGGTGGTGGCTGGTGAGGCACACTGGGAAGGTGTGCGGCTCTGGGGGGCTCTCAAACTCGTTGCTCATCTCGTCGCCCGGGGCGCAGATCCTGGGGGAATAGAACAGTTCACAGATATGTTTTACCGATGGCTTTTTACAGTTTTAGTCATTAGAGTTTTATCTATCAGGAGAAGAGAACAGTTCACAGATACGTTTTATTGTTTTAGTATGGGGTTTTTACGGCGCTCGCAACTGCATAAGGTCATATGAGCGCGCGAAACCAGTTGGTTTTTCCTCAACGGTTCATTTCTCAGCTTGATACTGGTCATCAATTTTTTCTATATGTTTTAGCAGTGTCTTTTTATAGTTTAAGCAATTGGAGTTTTATCAATCAGGAAAAATTGAGGAGTTTTTTTAACGTGATAGTAAAACACGACGTATGGATAGGGTAAAGTGCAACGATTGCAACACCAACGATGTTTTGTTTTTGTATGACAATTCCTCCGTAGTCCGGGTAGAGACTTATTTGAAATAGAACGCCCCTTTTATTATCTGTTTATCAGAGAAGCCACACACACACGTACACGCACACGCACATACATATATATGTACGCGCACATGCACACACACACGTATGCCCACATGCACACACATACACACACACACGTACACGCACGCACACACGCACACACATACACGTACGCACACACACACATACGCCCACATGCACACACATACACACACACACATACGCGCACACACACACACGTACACGTACGCGCACACACACACACGTACACGTACGCGCACACACACACATGCGCGCGCGCCTAAACACACACGTACCTGTAGGCGAGCAGGGAGGGCAGACGTCCGCCAGAGGTGAAGAGCCAGGAGCTGATCTGAGAGAAGTGAAGGAAGGAGCGCACCGCCTGTAGCAACATGCCTGGGCCCAGGCCTTCCTCTTGGCTGTGGGGGAAACACAGTGGGTTTTTTAGTTTTAGTAGCGTTTTTTGTTTGTTTTAGTAGCGGGTTTTTTTGTTTTAGTGGCGTTTTTTTTGGTTTTAGTAGCGTTTTTTTTTTTG
>NW_004798532.1:11288-12486 GCF_000002075.1 Aplysia californica | reverse complement strand
CTAGGGTCAGGGGTCAGGGATCAGGGGTCAGGTGTTAGGGGGAAGCACGTGCCACTGCTGTGCCTCAGTGGAGGACAATAGAAAGTATGCAGTTGCGGGGACGCGAATTTATTTCCACATTGGACCAAAGAAACATCTCAATGAACACCAAAATGAAAGTCCTGAAATGCTATGTTTGGTCAACCCTTCTATATGGCTGTGAATGCTGGACAATCACTAAAGACGGTGAAAATGAAATAGAAGCAACAGAAATGTGGTTTCTTAGGAGACTGCTAAGAGTATCGTGGAAGGAAAAGAAATCAAATGAGGTGGTGCTTGATGAAGCCCACGTGGGACTCTCACAGTTAAAAATCACCAGGAAACGACAAATGCAGTTTTTGGGACCCCTGAACACTTATAAGGGTCTTGAACATCTAGCGCTCACTGGCAAGATTGAAAGCAAGCGAGGCAGGGGTAGGCCCAGAACAACCTACTTGAGGAACATGAGGGGGGAGGGGTGACAGGGAAAGATCAGGAAACGTAGCTTTTTTTAGAGCATCCGAGCAAAGGAATGAATGGAGAACCATGATCGCCGATGTCTGTCGCAGATCTGGCACTGGATGATGACGATACTTTGACATATTGTTCCTATTGCGGGTTTTGTACATTTGCATACGCCATGCCAGATCCCATGAGCTTATTTCCAATAGACGTTTCTTTGCAATATAACTCTTGGCGCTTGTTGATTAAAAACAATCTTCTCAATACTATGTAATGGTCTCATTATCTTTTTACTTGCTGTTCTTATTTCTGCAGGACTACATATTCTTATTTTAATCTCCAAAGGTAGGTCATTCGTTTTCCTCATCTAATCTACAAAGTTCGAGTGGCTAAGAGAATTTTTTTAAATGATCTTGAGAGTGTGAAGGGAAGGACAGTGTTTTGTAAACACAAAGGTCTGGACGAGATGAGCTGACTGTCGCTGACGTTGTGGGGTCGATAGTGTCGGCGGCTGACAGGGACAATGACGTGACTAAACCAGTTACTGCAAAGACAAAAGTCGCCGTCAATGAATTCTGTTGTCTAATAAACTGGGATTTGTGAAAGGCAGGAATGTGCTAGTCCTCTCAGACCTGTTCCATGACTCAGTTCTCGGGCCTGGCAGTGAAGCTGGCAGTGAAGCTGGCAGTGAAGCTGGCAGTGAAGCTGGCAGTGAAGC
>NW_004798532.1:6397-9404 GCF_000002075.1 Aplysia californica | reverse complement strand
ACTTCACCAGATATTATATTATAATACCGACTTCATGAACCGTAGATGTTTTAAGCGTAGCCAAAGCTTTGAACACATCGTTGCTCGTTAAGGGGTTGCTGAGTTTGTTTGGTTAGTATCCCCTTGCAAGAGCAGAAAATCTTGTTTTACCACAGGTACACGGAGGCTCTCGTGTTCTAGATGTACGGTGTTTGCATCTCATTCAATAGGTCCCGGGTTCGAAACCTGACCACGACGGAAAAAAATGTTTCTCTAAAGTCGTCTTCCCTAAAATCATTTTACATTTTTCCTGCTCTCCCATAGTCTGTCCTCTGTTTTCGTTTCCACTTACTGCCCCTTCCCCCTTTGCCCCCTCTGGGCCCTGGCTCTTTCTGCAGTCTTTCTTCTGCTACTCCTTGGCTTCTTCTCACTGTTGTCTTTCCGCCACACCCGTGGGTAGGTAAGATCTACCACCTAGCCTTCTCCGATAAGGGTGAAAACGTCTCGGAGTTTCCGTCTGCAAGTTGCGCATGTTATAGATCCCTTGGTGGTCCTAAAATCGATAAGAGTAGGTTTCAGCCGCCCCCAGGGCAAAATTCAAAAGCAATTCCTACCAAACTGAAAATGCTTCTATATGTCCTGCACGCTCATGTGTGGACGTGTGTAGTTGCTAGGGCCTTAAAACACTTACCAATTCTTTGTTAAAACAAACCCACAGTACGCGCCAACTTGGGGTGTTTGTGGTTAGGCAGGCGCTTGGCCACTCCCTCTCAGTCCGGGTTGGCTATGACAGGCAAGGTTGAAGCAGCCTGACCCCTAAATGATCTAAATTAAATAGTAATATCGATGGGGCGCCAAACAACTCCAGATACAATGACACAACACAGCATTCACCGTGCATGAGACACAACACAGCATTCACCGTGCATGACTTCGATTACACTCTACCATGCTGTGCGTCTTGCCTCAAAAACAATAGACAGAAAGGGGCCAAAGCCGTCAAATCTGACTGTGAATAATGCCTCAAACTCAACAAAGTAAAAACTTAGTGGCTATGCACGTGATGCGCGTGTTGAATGCATGCCTAATCGCCTTGTGACCTACGGGTGAGTTTACTTTTTTTTTCAAAACCGAGCCTCAGATCTAGATCTATGTGTTCCCCAAGAATGGCAATTCGTTAGTGTGTTTTACATCCTTTTCAACACTGACAAATATCGTGGTTTGGCCCTTCTCCTTCTCCGTCTGGCCCTTCTCCTTCTCCGTCTGGCCCTTCTCCTTCTCCGTCTGGCCCTTCTCCTTCTCCGTCGCTCGCAGAGGACGCCAGTTCATTTCTCGTGTGAGGAGAACTTTTATTAAGTACATGTATCTGAATGTTTATGTTGGGATGCTGTATCCCTCACAGCCTGTATTGGCCCGAACAGACAAGGTAGAAATTCACCTCCTAAAATATCCTGATGTAAATAATGGGGACGTAAAGTACATTGTGTAATTACATTTTGAAACAGAAGATTATTAAATGAACGGGCAGCTTAGAACTCAGTGTTCATCTGTGACACAACTGAGCGAGACACGTTGACACAAATCCTCGCAAACTCTTACAACGGCTCAGATTCAAGGACATGACACCAGGGGATTAGAATCGTAGTCACCCACACCATAGCCCAGCATGATGCCAGCTGAGCTTAAGACGCGTCTCTGGTACACAACTTAGAGCTGTTTTCTCTTCTCCAGCAGGCTGTGATGAAACAGCGAAGTCTAGTCTTCGTGCTCACGGAACATGACACGATTCCCTGCATTGTACAAATCGCTACATTAGAATTACACAGTTCTAGCTGCCCACGACCTACTTTTGACAAATTGGACGTCAAAAACTTTGAGTTTTACAACATATTCAAGCGTTTTCGAATGCAACTCTTTGAATATCTTGATAACGACTCTGAATAATCTGACAATTTTGATAGAGCAAATAGAACATTTGGTTTCTGACCTCATGACCTTAGTAATCTCAAAACGGCCAAAAATGTCAGATAGGACTCTGTGATTGTGAGGTAGCGAAATGTCACATTGTTATGCCGACATTTACTGTAAGTACACATGACTTCCGAGAGTGGAAACATCATTCCAACCTGGATGGTCTGTTTCTACAAACCATCTTCTCGCGAATTTCTTTCCCGTGGTTGAAGTGGGAGGGTTCCATAAGCAAGTAGGCCTACTACTGCTACTGTTTAAGTCTCCATCCCCCTGTTGTTTCTATTCGAGGTTTTTTTCCTTGTTCTGGGAGTTATAATGATGATGTGTTTCACACAGCGCTCCATGGGGCTTAACATCAGAGCACTTTCCGAACTCTTGTGGACATTTCCCCCATCGCTGATATTTTGTCTGCTTGTTGAAAAGCTTCACTGCTTGTGGTCGATCCTACATTTTTGTTTCTATACACATCTGTTGTTTCAAATTACTTGCCTTTCCCTTGCATTAAATAACTGTTATCGTGTCCGTGTGCATCTCTTGCAATGTTGCTTTCTCTGCTGATGCTTTTCTTTTGCCGATATGCTTTTGTTAACGATGTGCTCCCCCTATCGACGTTCTCCCCTTGCCGATGTGCTCCCCCTATCGACGTTCTCCCCTTGCCGATGTGCTTCTATCGACGTTCTCCCCTTGCCGATGTGCTTCTATCGACGTTCTCCCCTTGCCGATGTGCTTCTATCGACGTTCTCCCCTTGCCGATGTGCTTCTATCGACGTTCTTTATGTCCTTTTTAATGTGCTTCTATCGACGTTCTTCTCTTGATGAGCTCCTGTCCGTGTGCTTCCTTTTCTGATATGCTGCTCATGCCAATGTGCTTCTCTTGTGATGTTGTTCTATCGATTTGTTTCTGTTGTTGGTGTGCAGCTATCCGTGTGTTTGCCAGTGTGTGCAGCTATCCGAGTGTTTGCCAGTGTGTGCAGCTATCCGTGTGTTTGCCAGTGTGTGCAGCTATCCGTGTGTTTGCCAGTGTGTGCAGCTATCCGTGTGTTTGCCAGTGTGTGCA
>NW_004798532.1:4379-5332 GCF_000002075.1 Aplysia californica | reverse complement strand
GGGGGGTTGTTCGTTTATTTTCTTTTTGCGTTTTGAGAATCAGTTGTTGCAAAACGTGATGCAAAGATTGCACATGTACCTGTCTGTGTCCGTACATAACATTCCCGTTCCTCTAGTTCCCCTAAAGTATAGGCGAACTCTTTCATGTGCTTAGCTGTCAGACTTACACCTATGTCTATCTATTTGACGAGTTCAACATAGAAATATTTCTTCGTAGATCCCCTGTGCACTACTCACACAGACAAATGGGGGTCAAGGAAGGGATAGAAATAGAACACGATGTATATTCTTGCGCTCAGCCCATTCTGTAGCTCTGCCCCACTCAGCCCCAGCATGAGTACCTGCCTTGCTTACCTGCACAATAACATACGTGCACAATCATGCGGGCCCGTGCGCGTGTCGGGTCACCGGACCGAGGTTACACTCGGGGAGATCAGAAACGTTCAGGAACACACCTCAGTCTGTGGAATGTTTTGTCAACCTCAGTGTTTCAGCCAGTCAGAATAAACCTTACATTTCGTTAGGCCTCACGCCAGGGTAATCAAGACAGAACAAGCCGACGCTGTCAGACTCAAGGTCGGAATAAGAAACGAGCTCAACTTTGGCTGCGTAGGTTCATTGTCGTGACATAGCGGGTATAATCTATCCGTTAATCCCCTGTCCGTTTCCCGCATTTAATGATTTTACCGCACGTTGATAGATGAAGGTGGCAAGTGAAAAACAAGCTTTGTCCCTCTAATAATATTACGAGCACATAGCCTATTTTAAACAGTAATTGTTAAAAGATGGCCTTGGTGAGTTCTTATCTTGATCTGTTTTCGGAAATTACAGTTTGTCAATTTCTCAGTTGGTTTTTCCTTTCATTAATTTCATAGAGATGCACCACTACAGACAGCCTACTGTTGTAAGTAAGACCTGGTACAGTACTCCGCTTTTATTTTATTTTATTTTTT
>NW_004798532.1:0-1462 GCF_000002075.1 Aplysia californica | reverse complement strand
ATAATAATAATAATAATAATAATAATAGATTGCATGTATATAGCGCGCTATACAATATGAGTATAAGATAAGCTCTTGGTTAGTTGAGCGCCAAAATGATTACCGTGAAGGTGTGAGGGGGAAATGATTTTTTATATTAAAGAATGTTAGTATATGTATCCCACTAGACAGAGTAAGTAACTTGGGATCTTTCAAACTAAACAATCGGTGCATATCGTGGACTTCAATTATAATATCCTTGTCCGAGCAGTCTGGCGCTCATAATGACCGTATGCAGTTGCGAGCGCCGTAAAACCTCCACTAAAGCAAGACCGAGCAGTTTCATGGCCGCCGCTCTTTGCTCTCTAAACTTCACACTCTTGTAGAAATGGGATTTAGTCTGTACCACCGTACCATTCAGCAAAACGTGTCAATGTTTGTACCATAATGATAGACATGCCTGTAATAATTGCTTCTATGTAGCATTATAGGAATGTTCTACGACAGACTAGCTGCGCTTTACAATTACTCTTACCCAAGCAGACCTGAAAACACTCAGAAACATTTTCGCGGTTTCGCAAGAAGCATAATTACTGCAAGCTTCCATTTTACAGGCGCTGAAACGGTTACATACAGATAAGAACTTCAGCTGCCTGTGGCCGAGTACCATTCACTCCAAGGTGAAGTTTTCTTGCTTAAATTTACGAAACTGGCGTAAACAAATTACGTCCTCTTTAGTGCAGAATCTGGCGACTGCTGGCCAGACTGAACACTTCCTTGTACCCTTGAGTATATCTGAAAATATCTATATAATGACTACAAGTCTAAGTGAGTGACTTTTTCGAAAGGAGAGGCGGGAAGAGGGTGCTATATATCTCCTTTCATCCAGAATGAGATTGAGATTCCTAAGACTCCTTTTCTATTTGGAAGTTGAGAGACTGAGAGAGGGGATCCTGGATCAAGTCTGGCCTACAGAAATTGTTCAAGACCAGCTGTTTCCGGGGGGTGCCCCGACTGCCCCAGACACAAATGCCACCCAACAGTTCTAACCTTTACTCTGTCCACTAATTTGGGCTCAATTTTCAGTCCCAGATGGCTTTACTTCCTTCTGCCCGTTTGGGGCTAAGCCCTCATTCCAGACACCTCATGTTGGGCTGGTCAGTGGAGACAAGGGATATCGGAAATAGCGGACAGCATTCGCTGGGCAAACAACGCCAGCTTCTTTTTTCCTTTTCTTGTTAGTTTTGTTTTTGTTTTTGATGAGTTCAGATTGGAGTTTTTGGGGAGCGCGTCTAGCTTTGTTGGTTACGCTGTTATTTCTTTGTCGCTATTGTTGGAGTTGTCGGTATTGTTAGTTATTATTGTTGTTGTTTAATATTTACTGATTGTTGTTCTTGTTCTTGTTATTGTTGTTGTTGTTCTTCTTCTTCTTCTTGTTGATCATGATGATGTGGAGGAGGAGGAGGAGGAGAGAGGAGGCGGA
>NW_004798531.1:115137-141136 GCF_000002075.1 Aplysia californica | reverse complement strand
CGGGGGGGGGGGGGGGTCTTCCTTGTTGGGACTTTTGAGTGCGTGAGACTTATGGTCAAAGAAGCTGGAACGCCAAAGATTTTCTGTAAAGTTTTATTAAGAGTTTTAGGGCACTTTTAACATAAATAAGTCATAATATAAGAGCAGGTGATTAGAGATGTTTTTTTAGAGTAACATACAAAGAAAAGAAGAAGCAGATATAAAGACAATAGAAGTTTGATAATGAAAGAAAGTACAAACCATACTAGAGCACCCGCAAACCACCCAAAGACAAAAATGAAAAACTAAGGGAAATGGACTTGAAAAAAGAGAAAGGAACAAACACTCACCAAGATCGCAGGCCAATGGAGTGAGAAAGAAGTGAGTATTGTGGCGTCTGTGTAGAATGGTTAGTTTCTGCCACTGAGCGCAGAAGTTCGAGTCCTGACTCGCAGGGTGTTGTTGTTACTCTTTGTCTGTGTGCTGGTAGGTTCTATCCCTCTCAGCTTGTGTTGACCCTGAGCTCGGATAATTCCTAGTTGTGTAGATGGGATCAGAAATGTACAAATGGTGTCACGACGCGATGGAATCATGCGCTCGTCCAAGTAAAGAAATCAAAGAAACCGACATTTCTTTTTGCCATTTTTGCAATTATTATCTTTATATTTATTTTTTTGGAGCTCGACACCTTTTATGACCAATTTAAAACACACTTATGCCAGAATTTTATTGAAAAACTTTGATGACCAAATTTACCAAAAATGTAAATTTGGAGTTTCAACAAACACTACAGGTTTGGAAATCACCAAACATTGGCCACTATTTTCTCGTAATTTCACATCTGACCAGGGTGGCTTAGTGGTTAGGCTACCGGACTCGTAATCGTGAGATTGCGAGTTCGGGGGTTCGAGCCTCAGCTCGGTCCGACGTTGTGTCCTTGGGAAAGGCACTTTACACGAACTTCCCACTTGGCTCGGTCCTATCGGAGACGGACGTTAAACTAGGAGGTCCCGCCCCTTAAATAACCTAATAGTGTTGATAGGGGCGTTAAACCTATACCTATACCATTTTCACATCTGACCAGACAACCCCCTTCTCCTTCAATCGAAAACATCTCAACTTCTAATCAAGATAGATGGATGTTTTGTTACCTAAAGCAAGACAAGAGAACAAGTTTTCAAATGATACCGATAATACCACATGCCCAAAAACTGACGAGCGCCTGATACCACTGCGTCGTGAAACAGTTGTAATGAGCTTCTGCCCCTTTCCAACATCACATGACATTTGTGAGGCAGCGGGGTGGAATCAGGCTCTCGTCAAAATATGAAAGTGAAAAAACTTGCATTTTTCCGCAGGTTTGTGAATTTTTATAGAATTTTTGTATTTCGGCTCAACACTTTTCTTGCCCATTAAAGAACTCACTTCTGGGTGGATTTTTCTGAAAAACGTTCATTAAAGGCAAAAGAAATGTAAATTTGTAGTTACCACGGACTCTTACGCTGAGGAAATAACTAATCTTTGACAGCCATTTTCTCACTAATTTTAATTCTGAAAACAGGTGACCCCCACCTCCTTCTTTCGCAAATATCTCGACTTGTGTTCAAGATAAATGGATATCTTTTTCCTCCAAATAAAGACATGTGAACAAGCTTCAAGATAATACCAATCACTCTACATGCTCAAAAATTGACGAGAGCCTGATTCCACCACGGTGCCTCACTTTTGTGTCACGACGCTATGGAATCAGGCACTTGTCAATTTTAGGTCATGTAGAGTTATTGGTATCATCTTAAAGCTTGTTCATTTGTCTTGCTTTAAAAAAAATGATTCATTTATCTTGAATAGCAGCCCAGATATTTGCAAAGGAAGGAGGTGGGGTCACCTGGTGTAAGAGTTAAAATTACTTAGAAAATGACAGCCGAAAATAAGTTATTTCTTTAGCTTGAGAGTCCTTGAAAACTGAAAATTTACATTCTGTGTGCCTTTAATAAACGTTTTTCAGTAAAATCAACACAGACATGTGCTTTTTAATGGGCATGAAAGCTGTTGAGCCAAAATATAAAATTCGAAAAAAATTCACAAACCTTTCGAGAAAGTGCCAGTTTCTTTACTTAGATCTTTTTTTTACCAGCGCTTGATTTCACCACGCTGCCTCACATGGTGTTGGAATCAGGCTCTCGTCAAAATAATCAAAGAGAAGAAATTTGCTTTTTACTTTTGGTTTGTGAATTTTTATCAAAGTTTTGTTTTTTGGCTCAACACCTTTCATGCCCTTTAAAGAACTCATTTCTGTGTGGATTTTTCTTAAAAACGTTGATTGAAGGCACAAAAAATGTAAATTTTCAGCTACTACGTACTCTTAAGCTCAGGAAATAACTAATCTTTGACAGCCATTTTCTCACTAATTTAACCTCTGAAACAGGTGACCCCCACCTCCTTCATTTGCTAATATCTCGACTTTTGTTCAAGATAAATGGATTTTTTTCTTCCAAATAAAGACAAGTGAACAAGCTTTATGATGACACCAATAACTCTACATGCCCAAAAATTGACGAGAGCCTGATTTCACCACGGTGCCTCACGTTTGTTTTTTCCTCATTTCCTCAGCCGCTGCGGGTGGCACGAGACAGTTTGCTGTAAGTGAAATCAATTTTCAGTCACCATTTTTTTCTCATACTCCTCATTATACAAATTCTCATCCTCACCCTCGTCATTTTTTTCCTAATTCTCACCCCCATGCCCATGCCCACCCCCTCATTATCCTCATCATCTTCCTCATTATACTCTTCCTCATACACATCCTCATCCTCCCTATCATTATCCTCCTCCTCGTTCTTCTCCCTCTCCTCCTCCCTCTCGTCCTCCTTCTCATGCTTTTCCTCATCATCATACACATTCTCATCTTCCCTCTCATAATGCGTGATTAGCGGGTGCTGTGCTGTGCTGTGGTTTGCTATCAAAGATCTATCATCCTTATTTCTCCTCCTTTTTGCATTTGTTACTCTCTTGTAACACCTCTAATCTTTGGCACTTATATGACCTTATTGTATTGCGAGTGCCGTAAAAGTCTTACTAAAACCAAACTTTAAAAATCCACTCAATCATTATCCACATTCTTCTCTCATCCTCTCCATCCTCACCAGTACCCTCACCATCTTCCTCTCATCTTCCTCTTATGTTTCTCTCTTCATCTTCCATCTCCCTCTCCTGCTCCTCCTTCTAATTTTCCTCCACCTCTCTTTGCTCCGCCTCCTCCCTCTCCTCCGTCTCCTCCTGGTCCTCCTCCCCCTCCAGATCCTCATCACCATCATTTTAATGATTATTCTTATCATTATTTTATTCTTATCATTAACATTATTTTTACTGTGACTACCACGAGGAGGCCATTGAACATCTTCTCCTTCACTGCCCAAACCTGGCAGTTCTTCGACGCAGGCTCCAGCACACACCTACTACAGACTTACAAAGCCTGCTCTACTCTGGCGTTGACCAGATGACAAGGACATGTGGTTACTTGAGGGAGGCATTGCGCTGCCAAGAGCGAAATGCTCGCAGCTAGAAGGATTTGAAAACAAAAACAACATCATTATTTTTATAAATAGTGTCTTTTTTTGGCCTATTATCATTATCTTTAATTTTTCAAATTGTTTTTATTATTATTATTATTATTATTATTATTATTATTATTATTATTATTATTATTATTATTATTATTATTTTTATTAAGATTTTTATTATTATTATTTTCATCTTATCACTATCATAACTCCACAGGTTCAACTGGCAAAAATGGCGGGTGCCCACGTGATTGGGACATGCTCCAGTAAGGATAAGGTGGAGCTTTTAAAGGTTAGTTGTGGACAAAGTGATAATAAGAATTGAAATTTTTCATTGGGATTTGAATAACCAGCAAGAACATACGGGAGTAATTGTCGGTTTGTTAGTGTTTGAGCGCTTAATCAGCTGCTTGCACTATATGCTTCCCGGGAAGCTGAGCATGTTTCTGAGTGTTGTATGGTCTGCTGGGGTAATAATATAGTGTAAAGCGCATAGAGCCTGCTCTTGAGCGGGGATATGCGCTATAAAATTGCTATTTATTATTATTATTATTATTATTATTATTATTATTATTATTATTATTATTATCATTATCATTATTATTATTATTATCATTATTATTATTATTAATTACATTTCTGTTTGATTCCGATAAGAGATCGTTTGCTTTACTTTGTTAGATTCCGGACGATACTCACATACATTCTCCAACACTCTACCAGATTTTCTACAGTACTTACAGCTACCATAACAGTGCCGTCAATTATATGAACACATTGTGTTGCAAGTGCCGTAAAACTCTTACAAAAATTTTAAAAAACATTAACAGTTCCAGTTTTATTTTAGTTTCAGTGAGACTTTAACGGCACTTGCGTTATGAATGTGTCATATAAATGTGGAAGATAAGAGGTGTTCCAAGAGAGTAACACACTATGATAAGAGGTGTTCCAAGAGGGTAACACACCAAGATAAGAGGTGTTCCAAGAGAGTAATACACCAAGATAAGAGGTGTTCCAAGAGAGTAACACACCAAGAAAAGAAGAAGGAGAGATAAGAGGTGTTCCAAGAGAGTAACATAACAAGAAAAGAAGGAGAGATAAGAGGTGTTCCAAGAGAGTAACATAACAAGAAAAGAAGGAGAGATTAGAGGGGTGTCCCAAAGAGAGTAACATACCAAGATAAGAGGTGTTCCAAGAGAGTAACACACCAAGATAAGAGGTGTTCCAAGAGAGTAACACACCAAGATAAGAGGTATTCCAAGAGAGTAACATACCAAGATAAGAGGTGTTCCAAGAGAGTAACACACCAAGATAAGAAGTGTTCCAAGAGAGTAACGCACCAAGAAAAGAAGAAGGAGAGATAAGCACGATAGATGTTTGATAAAAAAAAAAGAAAGAGCAAACCACACCAGAGTATCTGCCAACCACCCACTAATTAATAGTTTGATGTCATGCATATGTACATTGTACTGATCTCATACATATGTGCTGATCTGAAGCGTATTTAATGACCTCCTGCCTATGTACTGATTTCATGCATATTCATTGATCTCATACGTGTATATTTATCTCATGAATATGTTGAACTCATGCATATGTAATACATCGGGGTAAAATCAGGCGCTCGTACAAACTGCCCCCGTCGTTATATGCAAGAAAAATTCTTAAATTATGCAAACTGAGTCCAAAAATGTGAAATTATGCGATTCTGTTAATTTTAACAAAGAATGATAAAGGAAAATAATAAGAAATTATGCACAAAATGATCAAATTTTGCTAAATTATGCAGGGTGCATAAAACCACGCGGACAGTCCAAATAATGAAAGTCAAGAAACTGGCATTTTTCTGCAGGTTTGTGAATTTTTATAGAATTTTCGCTTTTTGGCACAACACCTTTCATGCACATTAAAGAACTCATTTCTGTGTGGATTTTACTGAAAAACGTTGATTTAAGGCACAAAAACTGTACATTTTCAGATTCCGCAGACTCTCCAGAATAACTCATCTTTGGTGGCCATTTTCCCACTTATTTTACCTCTGAAACCAGGTGACCCCACCTCCTTCATATCGCAAGATAAAGAATACTTTTTTCATCCGAAGCAAAACAAATGAACAAGTTTTAAGATGATACCAATAACTCTACATGTCAAAAAATTGACAAGAGCCTGATTCCAACGTGTCGTGACACATATGTATTGATCTCATGCTTGTTTATTGATCTCATATATTATGATATGTATTGGTCTGCATTTCCCAGACTCTGGGGTGTGATCGGCCAATCAATTACAAGACTGAGGACCTGGACAAAGTATTGGCGGAGGAATATCCGGTGAGTGTGTGTGTGTGTGTGTGTGTGTGTGTGTGTGTGTGTGTGTGTGTTTAGTTAGTTTAGTATGGGGTTTTACGGCCCTTGCAACTGCATAAGGTCATATGAGTGCGCTGTGTGTGTGTGTGTGTGTGTGTGTGTGTGTGTGTGTGTGTGTGTGTGAGAGAGAGAGAGAGAGAGAGAGAGAGAGTGTGTGTGTGTGTGTATGTGTGTGTGTCTGAAAAGAGAGAGAGAGCGAGAGGGAGAGAGGGAGAGAGGGGGCAGGAAGGGGGGGGGAGTAAAAAGGGAAGATATGTGAGTGTGAGAAGCAAAATGTTTTTTGTTTTTTTCAAGAATTGGAAAGGTTGGGGGGAGGGGGGGGATATCTACATTTACTTTTACTAGAAAGACAGTGAGACAAAGTACTGTCAAAATTGTCCCCGATGGCCACTCAATGTCCAGGAGATGATTGGTTGTTTTAGATAGGTGGATACACATCCCACTAAATTCTACCCTAATAGGATCCGCAAGGATACCCTACCCGACAGCCGGTTGTGCGACTGCTAGGATGAAACAGTATCACACCACCTTTTTAACTGCCCTGCACTTTGCAACCTGCCTCCCCAGACATCGGAAATACTCTATACAGCGACAAAGCACAGCTGATTAAAACCTGTAAATTATTTTCCACATATCGACAGACCAAAGGGCTAGATCCCAAACGGCCGCTGGATCGGAAAAGTAAAGTAAAGTAAAGTAAAGATAGGTGGACATCTCGGGCAGTGCCATTATAAAACAGATAAATGACAAGGGGGGAGTGAGAAGTAGCCTTTGTACAGGTGAGTGTTGTGGACTGGTGTTCGTTAGCTGTATGAACAACCAGCCACGGCGGGTTTGTGTAGGAAGGACTGACTTCTTGTAACCCCCCCCCCCACACACACACACACATACACACACACACACATACACATACACACACATATATTAGTATATACGCACACACTCTTACATACACACACATATATGCACACACACACACATATATACACACACATACACACACACACACATAATACACACACCCATACATACACATATACACACACATACACACATACACACACATACACACACATACACACATACACACACATACACACACACATTATATAAACACACACATACATACACACATACACTTTTACACATACACACACACTTACACACATACACACACATACACACACACATATACACACACATACACACACCCATACATACACACATACACACACATACAAATGTATACACACACATACACACACATACACACATACAAACACACACCCATACATACATACGTACACACACACACATATATATATATACACACACACACATACACACACACATACACACACACACCCATACATACACACATACACACACATACACACGCACACACACACACACACACACACACACACACACATATATATACACACACACACCCATACACACACACACACATACACATACAAACACACACACACACACACATTGCAAATTTGTGTTTTTTTGTATTTGAGCACCATTTTTATAGATATCAATATTTTTCTTTTCTCCAGTCTGGTGTAGATGTTGTATACGAGTCCGTTGGCAAAGAAATTTTCCACACATCTCTGAAACAGTAAGTATTTTTTGTGCCTTAGGAATTTGCATTTGACCAAAGTTGACTTCAGTGTTCTGGGACAGAGTATCTGACCCTTGTCTCTTTTACTTAACAATAATTCGACTTTCAAAGAAAATAGTAGTTCCTTCATTTTGCACCTATCTATCTATATGCCTGTCTGTCCGCCTTGTCTGTGTGTCTGTCTCTCTGTGTGTGTGTGTGTGTGTGTGTGTGTGTGTGTGTGTGTGTGTGTGTGTGTGTGTGTGTGTCTGTCTGTCTGTTTGTTAGTCTGTCCGTCTTTCAGTCCATCTGTGTCTCTATAGCTATGTCTATCTTTTTGCTGAAATGCTCAGTCCGAAACGTGCTTTATGCCGGCGTGCTTAAAGCCGGCACGGACTGTATTGACACAATAAAAACTGCTTGGACAAATTAAATGCAGTTTTCTTTCCCTAGGAGGGCATTTCTTTCTTTTGTTGCATTAAAAAAATTAGTATAGCTTTCACAGTCTTTTTGTGGTCAACGATTCAATACAGAATCAAAACTGTCAGGCTGCAATGGTTGTTGAGTGAAAAATAATTCAGGATCAAGTTAATTAATGACTTTACCTAAAGCGGTCCGCACGGGTAACTTGGGTCTGAGTCGAAAGATCTGAACTGTGTTGGTGTGGGCGTAAAACACAGATCTAGATTTTCCATTCTAATCTTTCTACTTCTACAGTTTGGCAAACTTCGGACGCCTCATCGTGATAGGGCAAGTGTCGACCTACCAGGGGGATGAGGCCAAGACCTCAGCAGACTTTAATGATGGGCCATCTTCAGCCTTTGCAATGTCGTGAGTGATTTGGATGAATTGATACAATATATGGAATCGGGATTTATCTTTGTCAAGATAACAACAAATAACGACCGATAACAATAAATAACAACTGATAAAAACAAAATAACGACAAATATCAACACAACCGTCCTAATTAAGTTGCTTTTATTTGTTTTTGTAAGGTAGTCTTACTTTGGTATATTTATGTTTGTCGAGATAACAACAAACAATAACTGATAACAACAATTAATTATAACGATGGATAACAATTGATGGCAACAAATTTCCCTATTTCAATGTTCATTCTGCAAACACTAATTGAAACACCAAAATGTTGCTTTCATAACTTGACATTCTTTTTAGACTGCTTTGATTATGGAAGGAAAGGTGTAGACTCCAAATACTAGATTTTCTACAGAATCCAATTAATGTGGTACCTTTCTTTTGATTGCCAGTCCCAGCAGGGTACAATTAAAACCAACTCCACTGTATCTCATTCCGCCATGTGTACCAGCTAATATTACTGTCAATGTCAATGAACATTTGTGAGGCATCAAGGTGGAATCAGGCGCTCGTCATACAAAATAATGAAATCGGAGAAATCGGCATATTTTGGCCAGTTGCTCACCGCCTTGTATCATTCAAAAACACTTTTATGTGTGGATTTTATGGAAACACATTGATTAAAGGCAAGGGCGAAGTGTCTATATAATCAAATAATCACTGCTTCCTTTCCTAATTTCGAAACGTTGTCGCTGTCAAATTCATTCTTAAACGTAAACCTCTTAAATCAAATGTAAAAAGACGTTCGTAATCAACAATGAACAGTATGCCTAACATTCAAAACGGTTTCATGGCCACAGAAATAGCCTCCTCACCCCTCTCGGGCCACTCCATAAGCAGTCGCAAGCTTTGATTAAGTAAGCTTAAAGTAAGGCTGGAAGAGTCTACCAATAGAGTTGAAGGGAACATGTGCATAGCAGTCAAAGCTGTTTCATTGCCACATATACCCTGTTCACCCCTTTGGGGCCACAGTTATAACCAATCACAAGCCCTGATTATGTAAGCTAACTAACACTGGTCGAGTCTACCTCACAAATGTAAGGGGAACTAACTCCTAATAATCTCTTGACTGTTCCATGTGCTTGTTTTTTTCCCTCGACTTTTTCCCGTCCTATAATCAGATCGTGACCTCGATTATGACACCAGCTCCTGGCCGCAAAAGGCTTACAAAAACAGCCAAATGTGAAATTAAAAAAATTATAATTGTCATGTTCTACCAAAGAGTTAGACTCACTGGTAGATCTATAACATATAGATCTAGTACTGACATCTTTGCTTCTTTGCTTCGTGTTTATGTATTCACATCTAAAGTTAAATTTAATTTTATTTGGATCTGATATTTAAAAAGATACTTTCCCGATTATTTTGGCGGTTGAACATACAATATGAATTCCGGATTTGTTTTCATTCACAACTCAGAGTCGCCGCCTCGAGTAAGATTCTTGTGTGATATCTACAGGCCATATCTGATTCTGATCCCGTTTCACTTTGATTACCCTGTCAAACAAGTCAGCCTTCGCCCCTGTTAGAGAGAGAGAGGGAGAGAGAGAGAGAGAGAGAGAGAGAGAGAGAGAGAGAGAGAGAGAGAGAGACAGAGAGAAAAGGGGGATTACTAGTGGAGCTGTGCACTTCATGTGTTCTTTGTATTATAATACAGTGCATTGAGCACTTCTTTGTTGAAATGTGCTATTAAATATATAAATGCAATTTATTATTACTGTTATTATTATTATCTATTTACCTACTTTTAAAAAAATTGGACGTTAATAATTTTGAGTAGCCCGAAATGTCAAGCTCTATCGAATGCAGTTCTTTGAATCTCTTAATAATAACTCTGAACAATCTTTTGATTTTGATAGAGCGGATAGAATTTTTGGTGTATGGCCTCATGGTCGTTGTAACTCAAAACGGACAAAAATGTCAGATAGGACTTTGTAATTCGTATACAGGGTGCCCACTACGTCTGGGATCGGCCGATCGGGCCCATCGCCCGACTCGATTCCCTCAAACAGGCGATCGAGTCGTGCGATTGGCCCGATCCAACCGTAGTGGGCACCCCGTAAAAGGCAGCAATTTGGCAAGTTATCTAAGCTTTTTTTATTTTTTATTTTAATTATTTTTAAAACACTTTTCACACACAGCTCCTGACGAAGGGTGCCAGTGTGCGGGGATTTTTCCTGGCGCTGCACGTGCCTGAAATTGGCGCCCATTTCGCCCGCCTGGAACATCTGTACAAGAGCGGGAAGAACAGAATGACTGTGGACAACTGGGACAAGAGTCAGACCGGACCTTTCGTCGGGCTGGAGAAGATTGCGGATGCTATCGATGTGAGAAGGATTTAATTATTTGTGTGGGTGTTGTGGTGAAAAGAGGCGTTCGTCAAAATAATATTATTTTCCCACCGTTTTGGTAGTTTTTATTGTTTTGGGGTTTTTCTTTCATGTTTTGGGGTTTTTTCTTTCTTTCTTTTATTTTTAGGCTGGGGGAGGGGGGGGGGGGGGTTTGACTTAACACCTTTTATGTCCATCTAAAAATGCATTCCGGTGGGAATTTTACTGAAAAAACAGTCCAAATGCACACAAAATGTAGATTTGGAGTTTCCAAGGAAACTCAAACTTTGGACGTCACCAAACTTTGGCGGCGATTTTCTCACCAATTTTACTTTTGAAACCAGGCCTTTTGATCATTTTTTATTTGATTCTTTTTTAGTTTCTAGACTGCTCTTCTTGCCCTGGTGCTATAGCCTGTGGCGGCGTCGGTGGCCTAGTGGTAAGGCTCTCGGACTCGCAAACGTAGGGTCGTGGGTTCGAATCCCGTCAGGGACCCGACGTTGTGTCCTTGGGATACGCACTTTGAACACATTTTCCTCTCTTCACCCAGGTGGAAATGGGTACCCGGCTATAGACAGTGAACGATCTTGTCAGTCTGATAGTGTTTGAGCGCGTGAAATCCGTAGCTTGCACTGTAATGCTTCCGCGGAAGCCGAGAATGTTTCTGAGTGTTCATAGAGGGTCTGCCGGGGTAATATTAGTTGTAAAGCGCATAGAGCATACTCTTGAGCATGGATATTCGCTATATCAATGCAATTATTATTATTATTATTATTATTATTATTATTATTATTATTATTATTATTATTATTATTATTATTATTATTATTATTATTGTTATTATTGTTATTACATGTATTCTTCTTCTTCTTCTTCTTCTTCTTCTTCTTCTTCTTCTTCTTCTTCTTCTTCTTCTTCTTCTTCTTCTTCTTCTTCTTCTTCTTCTTCTTCTTCTTCTTCTTCTTCTTTTCTTCTTCTTCTTCTTCTTCTTCTTCTTCTTCTTCTTCTTCTTCTTCTTCTTCTTCTTCTTCTTCTTCTTCTTCTTTTAAAAAAAATTATTATTATTATTATTATTATTATTATTATTATTATTATTATTATTATTATTATTATTGTTATTATTATTATTATTATTATTATGTCAAAGAGAGTGTAGGCTCCATGCTTGCGTGTTTTGTCCACGTAGTTAACCTGAACAAAGAGTATGATTTGTTTTAGTGTGTTTTATGGAACCTGCAGCACAATTAGGTCATACATGTATAACAAAGAGTATGAGAGATAGTAACACACACACACACACACACACACACACACACACACAGACACACACACACACACACACACAAACACACACACACACACACAGAGAAAAACAGACAGAGAGAGACAATGAGAGTAACAGACAGGGATAGAAACAGACAGACAGACAGAGAGAAAGAGAGAGAGAGAGAGAGAGAGAGAGAGAGAGAGAGAGAGAGAGAGAGAGAGAGAGAGAGAGAGAGAGAGAGAGAGCAGGATCACTGCCCTATTACATAATATCGCTTCGCTTACCTTTTTTCACGCCTTCTCTTTCTAAACACAATTTATTGCCTCGCCTTTACAAATGCCCTGATCTCTCAAACTCTGTTTCTCTCTGTGTCTCTTGTTCTATCTCTGTCTGACTCTCCTTCTCATTTTTTCTCTCCTCATCTCTCTGTTTGCCTCGATCTGTGCATAATAATATGTCTGTATATGTATGTATAGTATAGGGTTTTACGGCGCTCGCAATTGCTAATAATATGTCTGTATGTGTGTATTTGTGTGAGCATGTTTGTGTGTGTGCATGTGTGTGAGTGTGTGTGAGTGTGTGTGTGTGTGTGTGAGCGCGCGTGTGTGTGCATGCATGCGTGTATGTATGTGTGTTTGTGTGTGTCTCTATCTTTCTGTGGATGTCTACCTGTCCCTGTGAATATTATTCATTATATCTCTGACTTTCTCTTTTTTCTGTCTTTTTCACTTAACTTTTTTATCATCCCCTCAGTCTATAGGCTACTATTATGTTTACTTTCTGTTTGACTGTCTGTCAGTCTGTCTGTCTGTTCGTCTGTAGGCTTGTGACTATGTCTGTCTGTCTATCTGTCAGCCTAACTTTCTGCAAGTCTGTTTGTCTGTCTGTTTGTCTCACTCTTTCTCCCCTCTCCCTGTTTTTAACTCATATTGTGCTGGTGGGTGGTTGGCGGGTGCTCTGGTGTGGTTTGCTTCTTCTTTCCTATCAAACGTCTATCGCCCTTATCTCCCCTTCTTCTTTTTTATGTTTGTTAGTCTCTTGTAACTCTTCTAATCTTCTGGCGCTCATATGACCTTTTGCAGTTGCGAGCGCCGTAAAACCTCTACTAAAACAAACAAACATTGTACTGATATTCACATTATTATCTTCCCTAACAGTATCTTTACACAGGAAAAAGTGTGGGAAAAATTATCGTCGAGTTACCGAAGTGATGACAGGAAGCTCACCGTCTCTTGCCACGCCCACAACTCCCGGGATGACACCAGTTATTGCAGAGGATGTTCTTACAACGCCATTTCCTGTAACATATTACAGTGGAGTCCACTTATAATGAGTCCTGAAATAGCGAGAAATCTGTTATATAGGCACTATTCTAAAACCCCGGGGTGGGGGGGGGGGGGTTCTTTATCTTTGTAAATAAAATACTGCTATAGTTCAATGAGACAGTCACGCGAGTCGGTTATAATGGAATATTGCTGCCTCTGTGCACAGCACACAGACACATTAAACATACCTCGCCAATTGAGAACCTTGTTGGTAATCCGGCGAAACAAAGAATGGGAGAGCACACACGAATCAACAATGAAGGTCGGAGTGAATGAGTGGGGAGGGTATGGCATGCGCAGACAAGCAGAACGCATCGCATGATAGGCCAGCCCAGTCTAGATTATCTAGGCATACCGTGCATCTCACTTCTCTGGTGCGGGATGGAGAGGTCACAGTGCTGTGATAGATGGAGTGAATGTGTGACGTGCACAAGCAGATGCAACACCCCACAGGGTGTGGTGGGGTGGGGGACAATACAGCGAGCGAGTTAGCCTAGAGCCAGAGCCTCTTCTTTCTGATCGACAACGCCGAGCTGTCAACATTGCTAGTGCTAGAGAAAGAAACCTGATTCGATTTTTGATCAAGTAAGACCTAGAGATCACGTTGAACAAAATCGTCATCAGGGGAAATACAAAAAGGAATAAACAGAACACCAAACTCATAGATTAGGCCTACTTTACTATTTCCCTTGAATTCATTACTGGATCCCGTATAACGAGAATCCTGCTATAACGGACATTTCGCACCGATCCCCTCCCTCTCGTTATAACAGGATTTCACTGTTTTATGTGGATCTATGTCATCAGGGAAAAAGCAGGTACTCGTCAATAATGAAAGTGAAGAAATCAATATTTTCCCGCCCGTTTGACAATTTTTATCGATTTATTTGATTTGGGCTCAACACCCTTTTATGTCCGTTTAAAAGAGGGTTTCCATTTTTATTTTACAGAAAAATGTAGGTCAAAAGCACATCAAAATTTACTGTAAATTTTCAGTTTCTGAGTTGTTAAGACTTTGAAAATAGGTACAGAATGTTAACATTTTGTTTTAGAAAGAAGGACTTTATTAGGCAGATAATACCTATCTCCATCTCTTTGTCTTCATTTCTGTCTCTTTGCCTCTCTCTCTCTCTCACTCTTTCTCTCTGTTTCTCTCTCTCTCTCTCTCTCTCTCTCTCTCTCTCTCTCTCTCTCTCTCTCTCTCTCTCTCTCTGTCTGTCTCTCTGCCATATTTTTAAAATTCTTTATTGCCGTGTCTTTGAAGTTTGGTGCTTTTAAACTTTCCTCACAAGGTCTTTTCTGTTATTTGTCAGTTTTGGGAAGCATTCCTTTTCTTTTGTTGTACTTTTCTAAAAAATAAACATATATTTATACAGACTTGATCATTGTTACTAATATTACCCTTTGATGTTTTGATAATTAATTTTTGGAATCTTTTAAAAGTGTGTGCATATATTTGTGAGCTTGTATGTGTGCGTGGTGGGGGAAGGGGTGGGGGTGAGTGTATAGATTTAATGATGTATGTGTGTGTACGTTTGTGTGTGTGTGTGTGTGTATGCGTGCGTGTACCCAGCTGAGTTGTGCAATAATTATGTGTTCTCTAGTGTGTGTATATGTGATTGTGTGCCTCCGGGTGTGTGTGTGTGTGTGTGTGTGTGTGTGTGTGTGTGTGTGTGTGTGTGTGTGTGTGTGTGTGAATACAGTGCATATATATTTAGGCTTACGTTTGTGTGCGTGTCTGTGTGTTTAATGCGCATGTGCACGTTTGTGAGTGTGTGTGCATGTGTGTGTTAATGCGTGTGTATGTTTATGTGTGTGTGTGTGTATGTTAATGTGTGCGTGAGTGTATTTGTGTGCGTTAATGCGTGAGTACTGTGTGTGTGTGTGTATGTGTGTTTGTGTTTGTGTGTGTATGTGCGTGTGTGTGATTGTGTGAGATGTTCATACAGTTTTTCTTAGATATATCTCATTTTACAGACGCTTAAACTAGATCTACACGATCTCTCATTGGATCAGGAAATTACAAGATGCCGAGCATAACATTTTCACTTGTCAGAGAAATTAAAAAGAGGCCACATATTTTTCCGAAATTTAAGGACGTGTAACTGTAGTTACAAAGAATCAAATGAGGTAGTGCTTGATGAAGCCCACGTGGGTCGCTCAATGTTAAAAACAATGAGGAAACGACAAATGTGAGGCAGCGTGGTGGAATCAGGCTCTTGTCAAAATAATCAAAGCGAAGAAACTTGCATTTTCCCGGAGGTTTGTGAATTTTCATCAAATATTTGTTATCGGGCTCAACACCTTTCATGCCCATTAAAGAACTCATTTCCGTGTGGATTTTTAATAAAAAAAACGGTGATTAAAGGCACAAAAAATGTAAATTTTCAGTTACCACGGACTCTTAAGCTATGGAAATAACGAATCTTTGGTGGCCATGTTCTCACTAATTTTACCTCTAAAAACAGGTGACCCCCATCTCCTTCATTCTCAAATATCTTGACTTGTATTTAAGATAAACAGATATTTTTTCATCCAAATAAAGACAAGTAAACAAGCTATAAGATGATACCAACAACTCTATGTGCCCAAAAATTGACGAGAGCCTGATTCCACCACGCTGCCTCACAAATGCAGTTTTGGAGACACATACATAGACACAAGGGTCTTGAACACCTACCTCTCACTGGCAAAATTGAGGGCAAGCGAGGCAGGGGAAGGCCCAGAACAACATACTTGGGTAACCTAAACAAATGGGTAACAGGGAAAGATCAGGGAAATGTAGCTTTTTGAGAGCATCCGAGCAACGGAATGAATGGGGAACCATGATCGCCGATGTCTGTCGCAGATCTGGCACTGGATGATGATGATGAACTGTAGTAAAAGCTAAGTTACATGAAAAATTTTGATGTCACAATTCTCAGAAAAGTGAGCTATGACAATTATTAAACATACAAAACACCCATGTGTGCGAAAAATTAAAGGGCGAATACTCGGATTACTGTCAAAGAGAAGTAGCTGTGTAAATATTAATGAGGAGGAAACCTTTGTTACTTGACGCCCCTTATTTCTTTACCTGAAAACCAACGAGATTAATTTAGTTCTAAGCTCCTTGCTGGAAACACACTACGGAAAAAAATGATGATAATGTGTTAGTAGGCCCACGGCGTTCTGAAATTTCAGTAAACCGTGATTAGGCCCTATGTCAAATCTTTTAAAGTTTACATAGAGAAGTTAACGTACGTAATTTGTGATGAAGCATGAGTGCTGACGCTGTGGACCACGGCTCCAGCACGTTTCTACCACCTCTCTTTGACCTTCAAAAGCCCGCCTTGAGGAAAAAAATGACACAGAAGGAGCCCCTAACCAGTTTTCCACAGCTTCAATGGCGTCCTCGTTGTCATGGAAACGACGTTCTTTCAGTGAATTTTTTTAAAGATTAGGAAACAGAAAAAAGTCTGAAGGGGCTAGGTCTGGTGAATAAGTTGTGTGTGGCAGGATTTCCAAGCCGCACTGTTCTGCTGTCTGGACTGCCAGTTATGCCCTGTGCGCAGGGGCGTTGTCATGTAGTAGGGGGACCCCATTACGGAGTTTTCCACGCCTTTTTCTCACCAGCTTGGACCACAGTTTTGTCAGCAAACCCGAACAGTTGTCCCCTGCGACTGTCTTTCCATTTTCCAGGTAGTCAGTCATGACGATACATTCACAATCCCAGAATCACGACAGCATGACCTTTCCACTTGACGGTGTTACCTTTGCTTTCTTTGATGAGGAAGAAGAAGGGGTTTTCCTTTGCATGTAGGACATTTTTCGTTCTGAATCAACCATGGTCGCCATGTTTTTTAAAAAGAAGTTTGTGTTATTGGACTCAATTCGAAGGAGAGTTTTGCAGGACTCAACCCTCTGCTTCTTTTGCTCACTTTTCAAAAGGCGGGATACCCACCGTGCAGACACCTTATTCATGTTAAGATGGTCATGGAGAATCTGTTTCAATGGACCCTACATTGATTCCCGTTTAACTTGCGAGCTGTTTAACAGTTATACGTCCGTCTTGTAAAACCAGTTTCTTCACTTTGGATACATTATCTTCAGTTACCACGAAGAATGGGCAACTTTCACGATCTTCATCCATCACCGGTAAGAATCCAGATTTGAATTTACTTACCCAGCATGTCACAGTATCATAACGAGGACATTTGTCACCATGAACTCGGACTGTTCTTTCCATTGAGGTTTCTTTGGGTTTTTTTGGCGGTATTTTACACAATTCATGTTAAAAGAAATCTTTCAAAACTTTGACGCTTTTTTTTCAAGGTTTTCTATCCAAAAGGCCAAAAATAATAACCACGGGAAACCCTGCTCAAAGCTGTATAGTTCTCCGCCAATGAAAAGACGGTATTAAATCATCAATCTTTCTGCAAAACATTCGAATGCATGGGTTTCATATTGAACCTGCCGACCTCGCATTCCGACTGCGATGGGCTTCCCTTTCCACGGCGGTTCTCCAACTCCAAATACTCGGATATAAAAAAAGAAATCACACTATTGTAACGAAGAAAATCTGAAGTTTTTCCAAATGTTCAGCATTTGGTGTTTATAGCAAAAGAGCAAAGAAACAGAGATCAGAATTACCCCATTTTCACCGAAATCACGCGCTCGGAAGGCCGCGAGTCGGCTTACGTGATGTGTTTACGCTACCTAATTATACGTTAGCAATAGCAGCATAAACACACGAGAGCACTCACACACACACACACACACACACACACACAAACACACACACACACACACACACACACACACACACACTCTCACACACACACACACAAACAAATATACACACATAGTATGCACATGCACACATACACACATATACAAACACATACACACACATGCACATAGACCGCCTCACTGGCCTCTTGGTAAGGAGTCCGCTATGAGAGATCTAGAGGAAGGTTAATTAATCTTTTAAAAGCACTAAAACACAATGAAAACGGATTTTTAAAGTCAATCCAAGTGTAAAACTGGAAGATCAACAGTCGATAACATACAGCAGGGCACGCCCACACAGTCAGCTGTTAACGTAAACACGCTTGAAGTCAGCTAGAAATTACCGTTTTTACTCTGTTTTATCAATCAGAGTTGTTTAAATTTCTGACCATTCATGCTCGAAAAGGGGTCAAAATCTAAAAATAGTTGCGAATGAAGAACTTCGAAGAGAGATCTTTGGTCAAAGAAATGTGGCCATGAGGTAATGGTTCTAAAAATAATCTCACACCTCCCCATTAGCAAAGGTCCAAATTACCTTATCTCGTCACCCAAGCTCACAACAAACCACACACACACACCTCCAAAATAAATCAAAATATAATATTTATAGTCCATTATAGTTGTTTAGTTTTACCTTAAATGAAGCAGAAGACATCAAACTTTCAGTAGATCCAAAAAATAAAAACATTCATGAAAAGTCACTTTTTTTGTCTTTCGAGTCTCGTAGCTGATAATAGGACACTGCGTCTTACGACTGATATTGAGCGGGGGAGACAGATATGTTATTACTATCACTGAAAGTGTAACAACCGACACTACCAGTTACTCAAAAATGCAGAAGGGCCATGAAATAGAGAGGTTTCCAGATTTGCAGAACACATATTATACTCAGATATAGTTTAGTCGTGCAAAGAATCCATTAAAAATCTTGCACCTATTGTAAAACACAGTAATGTATTGTGAAGCTGCGTGGTGGAATCAGGTTCTCGTCAAAATAATGAAATTGAAGAAAACAGCAGTTTTCTGCCTGCTTAGCAATTTTTAACACATTTTTGTTTTTCGGCTTAACACCTTTTATGTCCATTTACAAACACATTCCTTCACCGAAAAACGTTGATTAAAGGCACAAAAATATAAATGTACTGTTTCCACAGACTCTCCAACTTTGGCGGCCATTTTCTCGCTAATGTTACCTCTTAAACCAGGTGACTCCCACTTCCTTCAATCCAAAATATCTCCACTTCTAATGAAGATGGATGGATAATTTTTTCATTGAAAGCAAGACAAACGAACAACCTTTAGTTAAGATGATACCAATGCCCAAAAATTGACGAGGGCCTGATTCCACCCAGCTGCCTCACTATTGGTTTTTAACAACTGGGCATGATTTTCTTCCCACCTTTATTTACCACAGTAATATGAAGATATTTCTCATTAACCATGACTATACTAAATTGCATCAAATTTGAGCTAAAGATAAACAAACAAATAAGTAGAATGCGTTTTATCAGTTCATCCTTGTTGGAAGGCGTCTTATTTTCAACGCATTAATCCTAGAATGATCTGATAAACGCATTTATTTTCTGTAAAACGCAGCGGTAAGAAGGATTTATGATTCTTCAACCTACGGACCGAAAGTTTCACTTCCTTAGAACAAGTATTGGCCCTTTTTGTGTAAATATGTGGACTTTATCGGTTATCAACTGCCAATGGGCTCCACTCAATATTAGGTACAGGGTCGACTTGCGGGCAGACTGAAACTGCTCAAGCTCAGGCTGTGTTAGGCCTACAGGATATAGTTTGCCCATGCCTGCCTTATCCCTATCCGTACGTCGTGTTTTACTATCGTATCCAAACGACGTGGGGAACTCTGTGCCGCCACTTAACCCTATCCGTACGTCGTGTTTTACTCACGTATCCATACGACGTGGAGAACTCTGTGCCACCACTTTCCAAAGAGGAAATTTACTCGTTAATCTATGCTTTGCATAGCAGTCTGTCAAAATGATTCTTTGAGAAATACTGAAAATACTAAGAGAACTTCGTACCAGAAGTATTCGAAAATGCGAAGAATACAACCCCGGGGGTACAAGATGACCCCAGGGCCAGGCGTGGTTCGTCCATAGAGCACGGTCGTGCAGTGCCGCCCAACATTTTTTAATGTTCTATTACGTAAAAAAAACCCACACTGTCGCCATAACTGTCATTACTGTGTCTATAGGGCCGTAAAACATCTACTATGCCAGGCCAAAGTCCACGCGCTTTACCTAAACATGATTGAATATATTCAACAGTGCAACCTGACCTATAAATCGCTCTTGGGGATAACCCAAGCGATGACGACACTTGTAGCGAATTTGGCGGTACCTTAATATTAATATGACGGCACATCTCAAATGTGCTCCTGCCGAATAGTGCCGAAACATAGCCCACGGCCCACAGTAGGCAGTCTAAAAATAAACGCGATAGACCGAACGCTATTCTTTGCCAATATTATATGTGAGCCCCCGGAGCAATCCAGCGGAGTGCTCAAGTGAATTGTGTTTGGTTCATTGTCTGTCTTGCCACTATTTTAAGTGACTCTGTGACCGTGACCCTAAGGGAGGTGAACGTGACCGTCCTATGAGTTGTGCCTTTGAAGGGTTTTGTAGTGGAGTAGTGAAAGTTATTACTTGAGTGTTCAGTTCCAATACAGGATGAACGAAATTGATTTTTAGCTAACAAACAGATTTAGTACTGGTACTATAAATCAAAGCGACAAGTAAAAAGAGTGAAAATAAAAGCACGAAGTCCTCCCTCAGCAACCCAAAGATCCTAAAATTATACACCGTCTCATTTACTATGCCATTGACTATCTGCAGCATGCGATAGCTTAATTGTGCTCGTTCACTTTTTAGCCCCACGAGCCGCCCCTGCCCTGGGCGTATGAATAGGGTTAAAGTATCCTTATTTTCCCCCCTTTCCGTTACAGTCTGTTGTTTCCTTTTTTTTCCATAACTTCTGAGACTCACTTCCGGTAACGAACGGAGTCAGAAGTAATGGAAGGGGGAACAACATGTTTGAAACTTGAAACATCAGGGAGCTTATCCCAAAATAGTTTGCCTCGATCATGCCAAGCACAGCATTTACTCATGGGAATCTAATGTATCGAAAACACATAAAATAAACATCACTAGGCTTTGATAACAACTTGAAAAAAGTGATGGTTTCGGAAAAGAATAAAGCTCCAACTGTCTCTGGCTGGTCGTTTTGAATCCTCCTGAGAGGATGCTTCTGCGTTGTTCCAATCCAATTCTGTTTTGAATGGGTGTGATGAAAGGAGACAGCGTTTAACCCTATCCGTACGCCCAACGGTCATTTTGTACCCCTGTGTTGTATTCTTCACATTTTAGAATACTTGTAGTGCAAAGATCTCTTTGAAACGTTCAGTATTTCTTTTTAAAAATCATTTTGACAGACTGCTATGCAATGCGTACAGATCGGATTAACGATTTCTTTGGAAAGTGGTGGCACGGAGTTCCCCACGTCGTATGGATACGATAGTAATACACGACGTACGGTTAACTAACCCCCCCCCCCCCCTCCCCAACAAAATAAATAAATAAATAAATAAATAAATAAATAAATAAATAAATAAATAGATAAATAGATAAATAAACTATCAAGGGATGTGCTATCCTGCCATCAACGCAGCCAAACACTATCGGCACGGAGAGGAGCTCGATTTACTGCATGGAGACACACAGTACCACGCCCCCCTGCCGCCAGCTACACCGAGCGATGGGGCTGGAAACGATTTTCTTTATAAATTGGATATACAATCTCAATACAGACCAAAGGTAAAGGCAACAGCAACAGGATTAAATGGGCTTACTCTCTATTTTAAGTGTTGTTTTTGTTCTGTTTTGTTTTTTAATCACAGGGAAATAATGTAATGTATTTTTCTGCTACCTTAACCTACAAAAGCTCCCATATCTCTTGAAGTATGTGATACGACTGGTTGAAACTTCACATGCAGTTGGTAAAATGATAATATACAAATACAAAACAATATGTAACAATGTGTAACAATAGGTAAAACGCCTGTACTTCACGTGTATTTAAGGTTTTACGTTGATGAAAGCCTGGGGACAAAGATTTGTACAGTATTTTTGAAAAGTCCAAAATACGACTATAAAACGTGTCTAGATGTCAAGGGACATTATACATCATTACACACACAAACACACACACACACACACACACACACACACACACACACACACACACACACACACACACACACACACACACACACACACATATATATATATATATATATATGTATATACATATATATATATATATATATATATGTATATATATATATATATATATATATATATATATATATATATATATATATATTCTATGTATATATATATATACACATACACACACTCACACACACACACACACACACATAATCGTTTGGGAAATTTTAATAATAATAATAATAAACAATAAATAGCATTTGTATAGCGCATATCCCCGCTCAACAGCAGGCTCTATGCACTTTACACTATATTATTACCCCAGCAGATCATAAAACACCCCGAAACATTCTCAGCTTCCCGGGAAGCTTGCAGTGCAAGCACCTGATTAAGCGCTCAAACACTAATAAACTGACAAGATATTTCGCTGTCTATAGCCGGGTACCCATTCCCTCCTGGGTGAAGTGAGGAAAATTCGTGTAAAGTGCCTTTCCCAAGAACACAACGTCGGGACCCTGACGGGATTCGAACCACGACCTTACGGTTGCGAGTCCGAGAGCCTAACCACTAGGCCACCGACGCCAATTTTCAGTCCTTTGCCTCGGTTTTGCTCGTGCTGAGCGTTAATTACGGCGATATTATGGCCCCTGAAACAACCGTGGATCTCATCAACTCTTTCATTTTAGAATTTGAGAGGCGACCATGGCTCTTAACGCTGTTGAAGCAAGTAAAGTGGCTTGAAGGAGACTGTTTTAAGGGATTGGGGTTGATTGCATATATATATATATATATATATATATATATATATATATATATATATATATATATATATATATGTGTGTGTGTGTGTGTGTGTGTGTGTGTGTGTGTGTGTGTGTGTGTGTATATATCTGTCCCCGTCGTTTTGTGCAAGATAAATTCTGAAATTATGCTAACTGAGCCCAAAAAAGTGAAATTATGCGACTCTGTTAATTTTAACAAAGATTGATAAATGAAAATAACCAGAAATTCTGCAATAAATGATCAAATTTTGCTAAATTATGCAGGGTGCACAAAACCAGGGGGACAGATAATATAGCAACGTTATCCCCCAAAGGCAAAGCTCAAAAACTTAAGATGACCACAGAAAAGAGAACAGGCCAGCAGAACTCCAGTAGATGTAGATCTAGACATCGCGGTCAAGTCGTTGGCTCGGCCCGTGGTACATGACTCAGTGCTCAGACAATCTTGGGAAGAATCAAAGAGAAATAAACAGCTGTAGTACTCTACAAACTCCCGATACGGCAGAAACCTCAGCTCCGTGAATGTCGTTACCTTCTCTGCTGTCAGAAAACACAGGGCGCTTGATGCTAACTGGGCCTCCTGACTCGGAGTCACAAAAAATGCGTGCTTTCGGAAGTTGCTGTAGCTTTTTCCCACCGTTTCATTGTTTTTGGATTTGGCTTCGAACAGGCCGTAGACTACGAAGCCTTCGTCCTTGCCATATACGTCTCCAATTTTCATAGAAAAATCCCCATGCCAATAAGTCTCATTCAGTGCGTCTACTTGAACGTCCGTAGAAGAGGCTTGGTTTTTATGATAGAGCGACACAATTAAAACAGCTTTCGGCGAGATACACTCTGCACCAAACTGAATCTGGTTTCCATGACTACATTCCAAAATTAAGGTGCAGTCTTCTTCTCTATCCCCCTTCTTGCAATGGAGTTCATTCCAGCCGTGTATTGATTGTTCGCCAACTACTCGTAGGGAACTCTCAAATTTGTTCAACTTGATATCAACCTTGAAATCTCCTATCAAACTGTCATGGCGTTTATGGATGTGATTCCCGTCACAAAATACTCTTCTCTGGGGATTGTTGCCAAGAGTCTCTTTGGTTGGGCCATACGTCGTCAAACCAAACTGATATAAATTGCCACATTCATTAGCAAAATCGTAGGTACTGAAGTAGATTTTTTGACAATTCGGGTCTTCTGCGCTCTTACTATGGCAATTAACCAAAAGTAAAGGAGGCCCATATCGAGGAGCTACGTATACAGGCGGTATATCTCGTACATTTGCCATAAACGACTGGGAACTTTCGTGGTATCGAGCGTACGAAACGGCGTCCGCCTGCGATGGGAGTGGTCCGGAGTAACGTTTTGTCCAAGGTCGGACCTCACATGGCACATGGACGCACTCCTCGTGGTGGCACAAGAACACGCTGAGGTTTTGGTAGTGAAGACCGCTCTTGACATCGTACAGGACGACTCGAGAACTCACGCTTTGGCTCCACATGACAGCAGATGACGGCTCTCTTCCTGAAACACAAACATTTCAGTTTGGGGGGGGGGGGGGGGGCTCTCTCTGGAACACATACATTTCAGTTAGGGGGGGGGGGGGGGGGCTCTTCCTGAAACACATACATTTCAGTTAGGGGGTGGGGGGGGGGAGTTATGGGGGTTTTTTGGGGGGGTTTTTTCACTGTCCTTTCGTGTATAGTTAATGTATGGTTGTGAAAGTTCTTCTTTATGTAGTTGAACTGGTTTTTCTTGTTTCTTCAAAATATTTTTTCTTGTGTGAATGAATGATTATGTGATTTGTGTAAAGCGCTCAGAGCTTATACTAGTATGGGATAGAGCGCTATACAAATGTTATCTATTATTATTATTCCAATTATTTTTCTTATTCGCAAATTAAAAGCTTCTAGCATGTTTTCTTTGATGTTAGTCTAAAGTGGGTCGCAGAATAATCGTTGATTTTCAGAATGCACGGAAAGCAAAAGACAGTTTACCTATCTTTGTATCTTTATCAACATTACAGCTTAACGCATATTTATGGAACATTTCCCAACAGACGGATGAGTACCTACTTTTTAGAACATTGTTCAATAAATTGATGAGTACATGTACCTTTTCAGAACATTGACCAATAGACAGTTGAGTACTTTTTTCGAACATTGTCCAACAGACGGATGAGTGTTTTTTTAGAACATTGTCCAACAGACGTGTGAGTACTTTTTTAGAACATTATCCAACAGACGGATGAGTACATGTACTTTTTTAGAACATTGTCCAATACACATCAAAACTGACGGCGGCACAAAGGAAGATAACATGAACAGATTCGGCAAGGCAAGAACTGTACATAGAAGCATGATCAACATCTGGAAGTCAGGACAATTTAGTATACAAACCAAGATAAAGCTGTATAACAGCTGTGTACTATCCACACTCCTATATGGAGCTGAATGCTGGAGGATGACTGATCATGACTGTGCCAAGCTATCTTCCTTTCATACAACCAGCTTACGCCAAATCCTCAGAATCTTCTGGCCCGACAAGATCTCCAATGCAGATCTTTTACGTAAATGTAAGCAAGAGGACATGACCACCTTTCCCAAGAACACAACGTCGGGACCCTGACGGGATTCGAACCACGACCTTACGGTTGCGAGTCCGAGAGCCTAACCACTAGGCCACCGACGCCAATTTTCAGTCCTTTGCCTCGGTTTTGCTCGTGCTGAGCGTTAATTACGGCGATATTATGGCCCCTGAAACAACCGTGGATCTCATCAACTCTTTCATTTTAGAATTTGAGAGGCGACCATGGCTCTTAACGCTGTTGAAGCAAGTAAAGTGGCTTGAAGGAGACTGTTTTAAGGGATTGGGGTTGATTGCAT
>NW_004798531.1:112072-115037 GCF_000002075.1 Aplysia californica | reverse complement strand
CCAAGATGGCCCAAAACAGGCAGAGCTGGAGATCCTTTGTTGCTGCCCTAAAAGCCAGATGGCGTAATGGGTAGTAAGTAAGTAAGTCCAATAGACGGGTGAGTACCTTTTTAGAACATTGTCCAATAGACGGGTGGGTACCTTTTTAGAACTTTGTTCAATAGACGAGTGAGTACTTGTACCTTTTTAGAACATTGTCAAATAGACAGATGAGTACTTTTTTAAAACATTGTCCAATAGACAGATGAGTACTTTGTTAGAACATTGTCCAATAGACTGGTGAGTACATGTAACTTTTAAAAACATTGTCCAATAGACGGATGAGTACATGTACTTTTTTAGAACATTGTCCAATAGACGGGGGAGTACTTATTCAGAACATTGTCAAAAAAGACGGGTGAGTACTTTTTTAGAACATTGTCCAATAGACTCGTGAGTACATGTATCTTTTTAGAACATTGTCCAACAGACAGATTAGTACATGTACCATTTTAGAACATTTTCCAACAGACGGAGGAGTGCTTTTTAAGAACATTGTCCAATAGACAGGTAGTTCATACTTTTTAAAAGATTGTCCAACATACGATTGAGTACTTTTTTAGCGGGTGAGTACCTTTTTAGAACATTGTCCAATAGACAGATGAGTACCTTTTTAAAACATTGTCCAACAGACAGATGAGTACATGTACATTTTTAGAACATTGTCCAACAGACAGATGAGTACATGTACCTTTTTAGAACATGGTCCAATAGACGGGTGAGTACCTTTTTAGAACATTGTCCAATAGACGGGTGAGTACCTGTACCCTTTTAGAACAATGTCCAACAGACGGGTGAGTACTTTTTTTAGAACATTGTCCAATAGACTGGTGAGTACATGTACCTTTTTAGAACAATGTCCAACAGACGGGTGAGTACATGTACCCCCCCCCCCTCAATCTCGGATAATGGAACATGACGGCCAATTTGTTCTTTTTAAAATTGAGTAAACTTGTACTTTTGGGAATGTTTTCTGGTATATTTCTTCCCCAGTTAAAGAGTAAAACGTTCTAATACTAACAGTTGTTTTAGAAGTAACCATTCCCCTTTCCCTCCCCCAACACACACACACACACACACACACACACACACATACACACACACACACACACACACACACACACATACACACACACACACACACACACACACGCACGCACACACACACATACATACACAAAGAGAGAGAGAGGGGGGAGGGGGAGAGGGAGAGAGACGAGAGAGAGAGAAAGAGAGAGAGAGACAGACAGAGAGACAGACAGAGAGACAGAGAAACAGAGAGACAGAGACAGAGAAAGACAGAGAGAGACAGCGACAGAGAGAGTTACCGATGTCAGTAGTTTTAGTAATATATATCAAAGAAACAAAAAAAGGCCAGTTACGTGGGTGGTTGACGGGTGCTCTGGTTTGGTTTGCTTCTTCTTTCCTATCAAACATCTATCGTCTTTTTCTCCCCTCTTTCTTTTTTATATTTTGTTACTCTCTTGTAACACCTCTACTAATCTTCTGGCGCTCATATTATGACCTTATGCAGTTGCGAGCGCCGTAAAACTTTTTCTCAAACAAACAGACCAGTTACCTTTGAAGGACTTGGGACAATGACTGATGACAGAGTAGCCTGCCACTGGTCCAGGGAAGGCGGTAGATATGACGTCAGCACTGATGATACCCTGGTACATTTGTAAAGCCCGTTGATAGAGTTCGGGGCAGTCCTTGGAGAAAGTCACACAGCAGTCGCGGTACAGGACGCACTTCTCGTCACAGTGGCAAAGGGGACTGCCGTCTGGGGGAAAACGGTAAGGGTTTAACGCCTCTATCAACACTATTATGTATGTTATTTAAGAGACGAGGCCTCCAAGTTTAACGTCCGAAAGGACTGAGCCAAATGGAAATTTCGAGTAAAGTGCCTTTTCCAAGGACACAACGTCGGGCCCAGCTGAGGCTGGATCCCCGAACCCGCAACATCACGATTGCGAGTCTGGCAACCTAACAACTTGACCACCGACGCCACAACCTCACGATTACGAGTCCTGTAGCCTAACCACTTGACCACCGCGCATTTTTTGACGATATCGATACAATTAGATTTCCGATTACCAAAACCAATACCATCCAACACTTTAAGTAGCCTCTGTACTTAACTGGATTTGGGACCAGCATTTATATCAATTAGATTTTGTATTGAATGAAATAGCTTTTCGGGTATAAAAGCACATCTCGAGGCAGTCCTTGGGGAAAGTCACACAGCAGTCGTCGTACAGGACGCACCTCTCGTCACAGTGGCAAAGGGGACTGCCGTCCGGTGGAAAGCGGTAGGGGTTTAACAACTGTCCCCGTGGTTTTATGCACCCCGCATAATTTAGCAAAATTTGATAATTTTTTGCATGATTTCAGATTATTTTCCTTCTTCATTCTAAGTTAAAATTAACAGAATCGCATAATTTCACATTTTTTGGCTCAGTTTGAATAATTTCAGAATTTTTCTTGCATAAAACGACGGGGACAGGTTTAACACCTCTATATCAACTCTATTAGGTTATTTAAGAGACAGAATCTCCGAGTTCAACGTCGGTCTCCGAAAGGACTGAGCCAAATGGGAATTTCGTGTAAAGTGTCTTTCCCAAGGACACAACATCGGACCGAGCCGAGGCTCGAACCCCCGAACCCGCAATCTCACGATTACGAGTCCGGTAGCCTAACCACTTGACCACCGACGCTACTACTTAATGAATGCCTCGTACCTCCTGTCATCACAAGCGCCGTTTCGTGGTCTATCATCTGTCCGCAGTTGAACTGACAAAGAAACTGGAGGTAGCAGATCTCAAAGAGGCCGTGAACCACATTGGGACAACTCTCAGCTAAAGACCATACATCCTCGTATCCTAGAATCAGAAAACTTGGGTCAGATTTTACGTCAGCGCATATA
>NW_004798531.1:101500-109440 GCF_000002075.1 Aplysia californica | reverse complement strand
GAATGGAACTAGACAGCAACAAAGAAACAAATAGATAGATAGATAGATAGATAGATAGATAGATAGATAGATAGATAGATAGATAGATAGATAGATCGATAGATCGATAGATAGATAGATAGATAGATAGATAGATAGATAGATAGATAGATAGATAGAAGAATTAAGTTTCCATTTTCAAGGTCAACTTACTGGTGATATCCCTGGCTGCTTCTTCGTCCAGTTCTGTTGAAGAAAAAGGGGAAAAGGATCTGGTGTTAATTGAAAAAGAATAAAAAACAATGTTATAATAAGTGTGATCATCTTTTAATGACATGTAGTTTAAGTCAACAAAAGTAAAACCAAATCTCCAAATTGCGATATGTTCAAAATAATGATCAAACTAAAAATACCCTTTCAATTTATATATACACAATATTTTTGCTGATTGCTGCGTTCTGTCTAAAAACAGCAACAACTGACATCGCTTTCTTGGTGCATGTTGTGCAATGTAACAGAGTCGTCAAAAATACTTTTAGTAAAGTTTTACGACGCTCGCAACTGTATAAGGTCATATAAGCGCCAACAGCAGCGGCAGCACCACTAACAACAACAAGAGCAGCAACAACAAGAACAACAACAGCAACAATAACAACAAAAACAACAACAACAACAACAACAACAACAACAACAACAACAACATCAACGACAACAACAACAGCATTTAGAAAAGACTACATACGATAATCTCACCTTCAACTTCAGCAAAGGCTCCCAGTACCAACAGCATCCAGCATATACCAAACAGCGAGACATGACTCATTGCCGATGCTTCAAATCGGAGCTTTTTCAACGGCAGCTTTACTGGGGAATAGAATTAATTGATTCAACAATGAGATGAACATGGTCTATCTATCTATCTATCTATCTATCTATCTATCTATCTATCTATCTATCTATCTATCTATCTATCTATCTATCTATCTATCTATCTATTCATGATGCAGAATAAATTATGAACGTTTTATGAAGGGAAAAGAAATCGCTTTAAAAATAGCTAAAACAAAGGTAAAGAGTTTAAAAGCAAGACTCCCTACAAACTGTCATACGCCGGAATAATAGCAATTCTGATAAAGAGAACAATTTCATTCATCCCATAATTTGGTCTTTTTCTAGAATACCGGGTAATCTTAACCCTATCTGTACGTCGTGTCTTACTATCGTATCCATACGACGTGGGGAACTCTGTGTCACCACTTAACCCTATCTGTACGTCGTGTTTTACTATTGTATCCCTACGACGTGGGGAACTCTGTGCCAACACTTTCCAAAGAGGAAATTTAGTCGTTAATTCAATCCGTACGCTTAGCATAGCAATCTGTCAAAATGATTTCTTGAGAAATACTGAAAGTTTCAAAGAGATCTTCGTACTAAAAGTATGTGAAGAATACAACCCCGGGGTGCAAAATGACCCCAAGGCGTACGGATAGGGTTAACAAGAAAACTGAAAGCTCTTTAGCCTCCATAGCCGTGCAGTCTCGGCATTGAAAAGAATAGGACTGACGTGGTGCTAGCGTGTCGTACGAGGCGACTAAATGGCGAACCAGGTAGTGACTCTCGAAACAGAGTCATCCTGCCTCCAGGTCGGGGGTTGAGTCACGAGGCTAACAACCTCTCTCGTAAAATGAACTTGTTACAGAAACACATACAAGCAAAAACCATTTTCTCTGCTTGGCTGATCGCGGATCTTCTCCAAATGGAGAGTTTATGATGCAAGGCAGTGAAAGTGAAAGCCGAAAGGAAGCTGCTGGGCAGAAGCCTCCACCATCATCCAAGTCCAAGTCTCTTCGGATCGGCTCGTGGAACGTTAGGATAGAAGTAAAAATAGGACTAAGAAAGTGGCGATGGATGGGACACACCTTAAGAAAGCCCAGCGGAAACATCAAAAGACAGTCACTGCAGTGGAACCCTCAAGGAACACGAGGCAGGGGTAGGCCACGGGAAACATGGAGGAGATGCGTGGAAAAGGACATGAGAGAAATGAAGCTCACTTGGAACAAGCTTGGAAATATGGCTCAGGACAGAGATAAATAGAAGGTGCTTGAATGTGGCCTATACCCTGCCAGGGGTGAAAGGCACTGATGATGATGATTTAGCCTCCAGGGAATTTTTTTTTGTAACCCCCCCCCCCTCCCCCCTAAATATTTTTTTTTCTTTATTTCGTTTCAATGTAGGTTTTTATACGCTCCCGTCGACACAATTTAGATTGAAGAGGTAGGCTTCCGACCCTGCCTGTCAGGGCCAACCTGGGCTGAAAGAGATACATCCCAACAGAAAGAATGCGAGATACTCAATAAAAAATGTTCTCACCACTCGGGAATTGAACACGGGTCTCCTGTGTTGGGTAGCGAAGCACTTTACCTTATTTACTTACTTATTTACTTACTTACTTACTTACTTACTTACTTACTTACTTACTTACTTACTTACTTACTTACTTACTTACTTACTTACTACCCGTCACGCCGTCTGGCGTTTAGGGCAGCAACAAAGGATCTCCAGCTCTGTCTGTTTTGGGCCATCTTGGTCAACGTCCCCCACTAATGGTTCCAGGACTTCATTTCAGACTCTACTGTGCGTCTCCAGGTCACTTTGGGGCTGCCCCTCTTGTGCTTTACCGCTACACCACAAATGCCCCCCCCCTCCCCCCTCCCCCTGTCAGGTTCAACTTCCATATAATATATTATATTATAAAAAGCCACATTGGCAGTGCTTAGTTACGAAACTTTCTTGAGGGTTCTTTGTTGCTGTTGTTGTTGTTGCTGTTGTTGTTGTTGTTGTTGTTGTTGTTGTTGTTGTTGTTGTTGTTGCTAGCGATCCAGTAGCATCTGGGCGTTAACTCTTCAGCATGATGCCATTCTGTAATAGCTGCATGTCTGTTCTTATTGTTGTCTTGAGGAGTAGAGGCAGTTAGATGTGTGTGGTAGCTTGGGAAGAAAACATCCCCTTAAATCGGTTAGTTTTCTACAGAAGAACAGATGATGTTTTGAAGACAAAAAAAACCCCCAAAAAAAACAACAACAACAACAACAAAAAACACCTACAAATCCTGAAGTTTACTTTCAGAGCAGTAATGATTGTGTGTGTTTCACACCCAAATCAAGGAAATGGTAGATTATTTAGTGAGCGGCTGGTGGGTGCTGTGGAGTTGTTTGCTTTTTCTTTCCTATCAAACATCTATCGTCCTTATCTCTCCTCCTATTATATTACGTTTGTTACTCCTATGTAACACTTCTAATCTTCGGCACTTATATTATGACCTTATTGTTCTGCGAGTATTAAAAGTGGGAGAGTCAGCGATCTGTGAATGTGGATACGACCAAGAGGATGCCAACCATATCCTTCGCAGCACTGCCCACGCTATGCCACCCTTCGTACACATACGTGGCAGATTGTGACTCCCCTTGAGAGAAAGCTCTACGACATTCTCTCAGATTTGAAGCGGACTACACATTTTGTGCGTGACATCAGACTGACTGTCTAGCTGCTGTCATTGAGAACGAGGAAAAAGAAAAAGAAAGAAGTTCTGCAAGTGCCGTAAAACTCTGTCTTAAACACTAAAAAAAAAAGATTACATGTATTTAGAAGAAAAGCCAAACGTAACAGGACAATGCGGCCCTTTTAATAGTAGGACACAGATACATGAAAACAACCTTTTCTTCTTTGGGTTCAACTTGGGGCTTATGTCATCTAGATCTATGTGTGGAGCCCAGAATGTGACCAGGGTCACCACAGCCGTCAGGCCGAGGGAGAAATGTCAGTACCTGGCAGTGGCAAAGCGTCTATATAATCAAATAATCACTGCTTCCCTTCCTAATTTTGAAACATTGTCGCAGTCAAATTCACCCATAGACATAAACCTCATAGATTAAATGTAAATAGACGTTCATAATCACCAATGAACAATAGACTATGCCTAACCTTCAAAACCGTTTCATTGCCACAGAAATAGCCTGTTCGCCCCTATGGGGGCCACTCCATAAGCATTCACAAGCTTTGATTTAGTACGCTTAAAGTAAGACTGGAAGAGTCTACCAATAGAGTTGAAGGGAACATGTGCATAGCAGTCACAACTGTTTCATTGCCACATATACCATGTTCACCCCTTTCGAGGTACAGTTATAAGCAGTCACATGCGCTGATTATATAAGCTAACTATTACACTCAGTGGTCGAGTCTACCTCACAGATGTGAGGGGAACTAACTCCTAATAATATCTTGACTGGTGCGAGTGCTTATTTTTTTTCCCTCGACTTTTAAACGTCCTATAATCAGATAGTGACCTCGATTATGACACCAGCTCCTGGCCGCGAAAAGCTAGACAAAAACAGCCAAATGTGAAATAAAAAATTAATAATTGGCATGCTCTACCAAAGTGTTTAGACTGTCTGGTATGGCATGTCATTGTAGTACTGACATCTCTGCTTCTTTCTTTGGTGTTCGTGTATTCAGATCTAAAGTTAAATTTAAGGTTAGTTAGAATAAATATTTGATGAAATACTTTCCCGATCATTTTAGCGGTTGAATATGCATACAACATGAATTCAGGATTTGTTTTCATTCACAACTCAGTGTTGCCGCCTCCAGTAAGATTCTTGTGTGAGTGTGATATCTCCAGGACCTATCTGGTCCTATCTCACTTTGATTACCTTGTCAAACAAGTCAGCCTTCGCCCCTGGTACCTGGACAGTTTAGTTTAGTAAACATTTTAGTTAGTTTTAGTTGAGGTTTTACGGCGCTCGAAACTGCATAAGGTCATATGAGAGTCAGATGATTAGAGGTGTTACGAAAGAGTAACAATAAAGAAGAAGGGGAGATGAGGACGATAGATGTTTGATAGTAAAATAAAGAAAAAGCAAACCACATCAGAACATCCGCCAACCACCCACTGTAAAAGTTTTAAGGCACATGCAACACTATAAGAAAATAAGGTCATAATATAAGTGCCGAAGATTAACATGTTATAAGAGAGTAACAAACATAACATAAAAAGGAGGAGGAGAGATCAGGACGATAGGTGTTTGATAGGAAAGAAGGAGCAAACCACACAGGAGCACCCCCCAACCACCCATTACTTGGAAAGAGAATTACTGTACTTTCAGTAGAGCAAACTGGACGACACAAAAAATGTGCACTTGGAATCCACTTTAACTTTAAGTTATTTGCTTTCAAAACTATTCGTATAAAATTGATAAGTTTTGCTTTTCGAAAAAAAAATGTTTTGGGATCAAATGATCATTCTTTATTGCTTCAATGTATCGTGTTGATTACTTTAGAAATGGGGGCCCTCGTGGCCTAGAGGTTTAGGTTTTGGCCCCTCGTTCAAAGGTCCCGAATTCGAATCCGGGTAGCGACCGAAAAAAAATGTTCTCTAAAATTGTCTCCTTTCTCCTCCTTTCCTGCTCTCTAGCAATGCTCGGTCGTCTGCTTTCGTCTCCTTTTTCTGCTCCTACCCCCTCACCTCCTTTGCCCCCTCCTCTGGACTCCTGACTCTTTCAGCAGCCTTTCTACAGCTACTCCTTGGCTCATTACTGCTGTCTTTCAGCCACATCCCTGATCTTCTGTTAGGACAGATCTACACCTAGCTTTTCGGAAAACGGCGAAAAATCTCGAGGGGCCCGTGAGCAAGTTGCGCACGTTACGGATCCCTTGGTTGTTCAAAATCGGTGAGTAGGATTCAGCTGCCACCCGGGGAAAATTCAAAATTTCCTACCCACTGAAAATGTTTAATGTGTCCCACGCGCTCATAATAATATTATTATGACTTTATGCAGTTGAGAGCGCCGTAAAGCACTTAACAGCCCCCGCCCCCCCTCCTCCCCCAAAAAATAATTAAAATATTTTAAAATAAATAAATAAATAAATAAATAAATAAATAAATAAAAATAAAATAAAATTTAAAAAACAACTCAACAACCTATCCCATGTCACCATTTTAAACTTGACAAAGCAAAGGTGATGGAAAGTCATGTGTAAGTCAATTTAAATAATAATATCAAGAATGTCTCATCAGGATTCCAATAATTAGGGTCACATACTTTGTTTGTTTTTGTTTGGTTTGGTAAGTGTTTTACGGCGCTCACAAGTACACACGGTCATATGAGCGCGTGCGACACATTAAACATTTTTAGTTGGTAGGAAATTTTGAATTTTGTCCGGGTGGCTGCCTAAGCCTACTCTAAATCGATTTTAGACAACCAAGGGTTTTTTAACGTGCACAGCTTGCACACAGGACCTCCGAGATTTCTCGCCCTTGAACAAGAAGGCTAGGTGTAGATCTTTCCTACCATAAGATCAGGGGTGTGGCTGAAAGACATCAGTAAGAAGGAGCCAAGGAGTAGAGTCAGAAGCCCAGAGGAGAGGGCAAAGGAGGTGAGGGGGAGGGGGCAGAAAGTGGAAACGAAAGCAGACGACAGAACATTGCAAGAGAGCAGGAGAGGAGGTGAAAGGAGACAACTTTAGAGAAGAAAGATTTTCGGTCGCTACCCAGATTCGAAACCGAGACCTTTGAATGAGAGGCGAACACCTTAACCTCTAGGCCACGAGAGCCCCCTCATAATATGCTCCGAAGTTCTGCAGAATATCAACTGGGCTAAAAGCACCCCCCCCCCCCCCACAACATTGAAATATAGAAAAAAAGTAAAGAAAGTAATACATAGGCCTACATGACGTATATCTCTCAAATGCAAATTGTTGTACTTTTTTAAACAAAGACATTTTTTTTTTGGTCTCGAGATTGGTGAAGGATTTCTAGATAAACTGTCTGCGGGATCTAATATATGGAGAACAAGGCATACTTTGTTAAGTAAAATAGATCTACTCAGGGCTGTAAATAACAAAATACTTACGTATCCTGTTTTGGTGTTTCGCTTTGGAAAGCACTTGACTCTATTTTTTTTTTAAAGTGCGGTCAAAAATTCGTGGCGCAACTTATTCTCAAAATATCTCTTTAACGGGCGAATCAATGTCACTCATACTTTGCACGTCAGCTTTTATTAGTTTGTCTTAGTTTAATCACATTTTCCCACCACAACTGAGGTTCGATTTTAAAAAACTTTTCTCCATTAATTTATACAAAATGCTACAAATCTCCTTCACGCGGAAAATGAAATTGTTCACAGCACTTCCCGCTTCTCACACACATTTATTTTGCATACCCATAATATGGCTTACGTCACAGCTCACCTATAGCTCTTTTTAAAAGGCAAAGCTAGTTACAAGAAATTAATTTTATAGTGAACACTTTTTTAAACTAAAAGTTATAAAAACAATCGTTCAATAAAGAAAATCTCGCTATTAGAAATATAATGACGGACTTGCTTTTAAAAGCGATAATATTGTCCCAGCTGTAAACCTTTTCAAATCAGCAGAAACCACCCACTGGGATTTGGTTTTTTTAGTATTAATTTATAAAGGAAGTTTCTAGAATAGAGCTAGCTAGGGTTTACAAAAATATTGATCTGTTAAGACAAATTTATACAAGTCACTGCGCAAAACCTGGAAAGTTTATAAATGTTCGATAGTTGAGGAGATTTGACAATAAGTTGTGCCTATAGATGTACACTATAGGTTTAAAAGGAGATAACTCTATGGTTGTGCCACGAACTTTTGACCGCACTCTAGCAGTTCTCGGTTGTTATAGTCGAGCTGTCAGGATGAATCTCCGGACTGAGCTTTTTATCATGTAAGTTCGCGTAACTACGTGGCTGGAAGCGTTAGGAACGAAACGCAAGCCCCGCCTAGTGGGGCTCTCTCTCTCTCTCTCTCTCTCTCTCTCTCTCTCTCTCTCTCTCTCTCTTTCTCTCTATCTCTCTCTCTCGCTTTCTCTCTCTCTTTCTTTCTTTCTTTCTCTCTCTTTCTCTCTCTCTCTCTCTTTCTCTCTCTCTCTCTTTTTCTTTCTC